>NW_027490256.1:0-108433 GCF_050948175.1 Xylocopa sonorina
TAAAACGCGATATCGCATCTCATTTCTATGTTTCATTGTAAGATGTAATATGATTTGCGAAGTGTTATGTATTCCTCCTCTACACTTCAAATGAATGTAAGTGCGACACTTCCTTGCAAGGAAATAGCGTTTGCACATGTCTACGTATCGGAGCAATAGAATTCTAATGCTTCTTAAATCGCGATATCGCATCTCATTTCTATGTTTCATGGTAAGATATAATATGATTTGCGAAGTGTTATGTATTCCTCGTCTACACTTCAAATGAATGCAAATGCGACACTTCCTTGCAAGGAAATAGCGTTTGCAGATGCCTACGTATCGAAGCAATAGAGTTCAAATGCTTCTTAAAACGATATATTGCATCGCATATCTATGTTTCATGATAAGATATAATATTCATTGCGAAGTGTTATGCATTCCTCGTCTGCGATTCAAATGAACGTAAATGCGACACTTCCTTGCAAGGTAATAGCGTTTGCAGATGTCTACGTATCGTAACAGTAGAGTTCTTATGATTCTTAAAACGCGATATCGCATCTCATTTCTATGTTTCATGGTAAGATATAATATGATTTGCGATGTGTCATGTATTCCTCGTCTACACTTCAAATGAATGTAAATGCGAGACTTCCTTGCTAGGAAATAGCGTCTGCAGATGTCTAGGTATCGTAGCAATAGAGTTCTAATGCTTCTTAAAACGCGATATCGCATCTCATTTCTGTGTTTCATAGTAAGATATTATATGATTTGCGAAGTGTTATGTATTCCTCGTCTACACTTCAAATAAATGTAAACGCAACACTTCCTTGCTAGGAAATAGCGTCTGCACATGTCTAGGTATCGTAGCGATAGAGTTCTAATGCTTCTTAAAACGCGATATCGCACCTCATTTCTATGTTTCATGGTAAGATATAATATGATTTGCGAAGTGTTATGTATTCCTCGTCTACACTTCAAATGAATGTAAATGCGACACTTCCTTGCAAAGAAATAGCGTTTGCAGATGTCTACGTATCGTAGCAATAGAGTTCTTACGATTCTTAAAACGCGATATCGCATCTCATTTCTACGTTTCAGGGTAAGATATAATATGATTTGCTAAGTGTTATGTACTCCTCGTCTACACTTCAAATGAATGTAAATGCGACACTTCCTTGAATGGAAATAGCATCTGCAGATGTCTAGGTATCGTAGCGATAGGGTTCTAATGCTTCTCAAAGCACAATATCGCATCTCATTTCTATGTTTCATGGTAAGATATAATATGATTTGCGAAGTGTTATGTATTCCTCGTCTACACTTCAAATGAATGTAAATGCGACACTTCCTTGCTAGGAAATAGCGTCTGCACATGTCTAGGTATCGTAGCGATAGAGTTCTAATGCTTCTCAAAGCACAATATCGCATCTCATTTCTATGTTTCATGGTAAGATATAATATGATTTGCGAAGTGTCATGTATTCCTCGTCCTACACATTCAATTGAATGTAAATGCGACACTTCCTTGCAAGGAAATAGCGTTTGCAGATGTCTACGTATCGTAGCAATGGAGTTCTTATGATTCTTAAAACGCTATATCTTATCTCATTTCTATGTTTCACGGTAAGATATAATATGATTTGCGAAGTGTCATGTATTCCTCGTCTACACTTCAATTGAATGTAAATGCGACACTTCCTTGCAAGGAAATAGCGTTTGCAGATGTCTACGTATCGTAGCAATGGAGTTCTTATGATTCTTAAAACGCTATATCTTATCTCATTTCTATGTTTCACGGTAAGATATAATATGATTTGCGAAGTGTTATGTATTCCTCGTCTACACTTCAAATGAATGTAAATGCGACACTTCCTTGAATGGAAATAGCATCTGCAGATGTCTAGGTATCGTAGCGATAGGGTTCTAATGCTTCTCAATGCACAATATCGCATCTCATTTCTATGTTTCATGGTAAGATATAATATGATTTGCGAAGTGTTATGTATTCCTCGTCTACACTTCAAATGAATGTAAATGCGACACTTCCTTGCTAGGAAATAGCGTCTGCACATGTCTAGGTATCGTAGCGATAGAGTTCTAATGCTTCTCAAAGCACAATATCGCATCTCATTTCTATGTTTCATGGTAAGATATAATATGATTTGTGAAGTGTGATGTATTCCTCGTCTACACTTCAAATGAATGTAAATGCGACACTTCCTTGCAAGGAAATAGCGTTTGCAGATGTCTACCTATCGAAGCAAAAGAGTTCAAATGCTACTTAAAACGAGATATTGCATCACATATCTATGTTTCATGATAAGATATATTATTCATTGCGAAGTGTTATGCATTCTACGTCTACGATTCAAATGAACGTAAATGCGACACTTCCTTGCTAGGAAATAGCGTCTGCAGATGTCTAGGTATCGTAGCAATAGAGTTCTTATGATTCTTAGAACGCGATATCACATCACTTTTCTATGTTCCATGGTAAGATATAATATGATTTGCGAAGTGTTACGTATTCCTCGTCTACAGTTCATATGAATATTAATGCGACACTTCCATGCAAGGAAAGTGCGTTTGCAGATGTCTGCGTATCGTAGTAATAGAGTTCTTATGATTCTTAAAACGCGATATCGCATCTCATTTCTATGTTTCATGGTAAGATATAATATGATTTGCGTAGTGTTATGTACTCCTCGTCTACACTTCAAATGATTGTAAATGCGACACTCCCTTGAAAGGAAATAGCGTCTGCAGATGTTTAGGTATCGCAGCGATAGAGTTCTGATGCTTCTCAAAACGCAATATCGCATCTCATTTCTATGTTTCATGGTAAGATATAATATGATTTGCGAAATGTGATGTATTCCTCGTCTACACTTCAAATGAATGTAAATGCGACACTTCCTTGCAAGGAAATAGCGTTTGCAGATGTCTACCTATCGTAGCAGTAGAGTTCTAATGCTTCTTAAAACGCGATATGGCATCTCATTTCTATGTTCCATGGTAAGATATAATATGATTTGCGAAGTGTTATGTATTCCTCGTCTACACTTCAAATGAATGCGAATGCGACACTTCCTTGCAAGGAAATAGCGTTTGCAGATGTCTATGTATCGTAGCAATAGAGTTCTTATGATTCTTAAAACGCGATATCGCATCTCATTTCTATGTTTCATGGTAAGATATAATATGATTTGCGAAGTGTTATGTACTCCTCGTCTACACTTCAAATGAATGTAAATGCGACACTTCCTTGAATGGAAATAGCATCTGCAGATATCTACGTATCGTAGCAATAGAATTCTGATGCTTCTTAAAACGCGATATCGCATCTCATTTCTATGTTTCATGGTAAGATATAATATGATTTGCGAAGTGTCATGTATTCCTCGTCTACACTTCAAATGAATGTAAATGCGACACTTCCTTGCTAGGAAATAGCGTCTGCAGATGTCTAGGTATCGTAGCAATAGTGTTCTAATGCTTCTTAAAACGCGATATCGCATCTGATTTCTATGTTTCATGGTAAGATATAATATGATTTGCGAAGTCTTATGTATTCCTCGTCTACACTTCAAATGAATATAAATGCGACACTTCCTTGCTAGGAAATAGTGTCTGCAGATGTCTAGGTATCGTAGCAATAGAGTTCTAATGCTTCTTAAAACGCGATATCGCATCTCAATTCTATGTTTCATGGTAAGATATAACACGATTTGCGAAGTCTTATGTATTCCTCGCCTACATTTGAAATGAATGTACATGCGACACTTCCTTGCTAGGAAATAGCGTCTGCAGATGTCTAGGTATCGTAGCAGTAGAGCTCTAATGCTTCTTAAAACGCGATATCGCATCTCATTTCTATGTTTCATGGAAAGATATTATATAATTTGAGGAGTGTTATGTATTCCTCGCCTACGCTTCAAATGAATGTAAATGCGACACTTCCTCGCTAGGAAATAGCGTTTGCAGATGTCTACGTATCCCAGCAATAGAGTTCTAATGCTTCATTTCTATGTTTCATGGTACTATATAATATGATTTGCGAAGTGTCATGTATTCCTCGTCTACATTTCAAATGAATGTGACTGCGATATTTCCTCGCTAGGAAATAGCGTATGCAGATGTCTACGTATCGTAGCAATAGCTTTCTAATGCTTCTTAAAACGCGATATCGCATCTCATTTCTATGTTTCATTGTAAGATGTAATATGATTTGCGAAGTGTTATGTATTCCTCCTCTACACTTCAAATGAATGTAAGTGCGACACTTCCTTGCAAGGAAATAGCGTTTGCACATGTCTACGTATCGGAGCAATAGAATTCTAATGCTTCTTAAAACGCGATATCGCATCTCATTTCTATGTTTCATGGTAAGATATAATATGATTTGCGAAGTGTTATGTATTCCTCGTCTACACTTCAAATGAATGCAAATGCGACACTTCCTTGCAAGGAAATAGCGTTTGCAGATGCCTACGTATCGAAGCAATAGAGTTCAAATGCTTCTTAAAACGATATATTGCATCGCATATCTATGTTTCATGATAAGATATAATATTCATTGCGAAGTGTTATGCATTCCTCGTCTGCGATTCAAATGAACGTAAATGCGACACTTCCTTGCAAGGTAATAGCGTTTGCAGATGTCTACGTATCGTAACAGTAGAGTTCTTATGATTCTTAAAACGCGATATCGCATCTCATTTCTATGTTTCATGGTAAGATATAATATGATTTGCGATGTGTCATGTATTCCTCGTCTACACTTCAAATGAATGTAAATGCGAGACTTCCTTGCTAGGAAATAGCGTCTACAGATGTCTAGGTATCGTAGCAATAGAGTTCTAATGCTTCTTAAAACGCGATATCGCATCTCATTTCTGTGTTTCATAGTAAGATATTATATGATTTGCGAAGTGTTATGTATTCCTCGTCTACACTTCAAATAAATGTAAACGCGACACTTCCTTGCAAGGAAATAGCGTTTGCAGATGTCTACGTATTGTAGCAATGGAGTTCTTATGATTCTTAAAACGCGATATCGCATCTCATTTCTATGTTTCATGGTAAGATATAATATGATTTGCGAAGTGTTATGTATTCCTCGTCTACACTTCAAATGAATGTAAATGCGACACTTCCTTGCAAGGAAATAGCGTTTGCAGATGCCTACGTATCGAAGCAATAGAGTTCAAATGCTTCTTAAAACGATATATTGCATCGCATATCTATGTTTCATGATAAGATATAATATTCATTGCGAAGTGTTATGCATTCCTCGTCTGCGATTCAAATGAACGTAAATGCGACACTTCCTTGCAAGGTAATAGCGTTTGCAGATGTCTACCTATCGTAGCAGTAGAGTTCTAATGCTTCTTCAAACGCGATATGGCATCTCATTTCTATGTTCCATGGTAAGATATAATATGATTTGCGAAGTGTTATGCATTCCTCGTCTGCGATTCAAATGAACGTAAATGCGAAACTTCCTTGCAAGGTAATAGCGTTTGCAGACGTCTACGCATCGTAACAGTAGAGTTCTTATGATTCTTAAAACGCGATATCGCATCTCATTTCTATGTTTCATGGTAAGATATAATATGATTAGCGAAGTGTCATGTATTCATCGTCTACACTTCAAATGAATGTAAATGCGACACTTCCTTGCTAGGAAATAGCGTCTGCAGATGTCTAGGTATCGTAGCAATAGTGTTCTAATGCTTCTTAAAACGCGATATCGCATCTCATTTCTATGTTTCATGGTAAGATATAATATGATTTGCGAAGTCTTATGTATTCCTCGTCTACACATCAAATGAATATAAATGCGACACTTCCTTGCTAGGAAATAGTGTCTGCAGATGTCTAGGTATCGTAGCAATAGAGTTCTAATGCTCCTTAAAACGCGATATCGCATCTCATTTCTATGTTTCATGGTAAGATATAATATGATTAGCGAAGTGTCATGTATTCATCGTCTACACTTCAAATGAATGTAAATGCGACACTTCCTTGCTAGGAAATAGCGTCTGCAGATGTCTAGGTATCGTAGCAATAGTGTTCTAATGCTTCTTAAAACGCGATATCGCATCTCATTTCTATGTTTCATGGTAAGATATAATATGATTTGCGAAGTCTTATGTATTCCTCGTCTACACATCAAATGAATATAAATGCGACACTTCCTTGCTAGGAAATAGTGTCTGCAGATGTCTAGGTATCGTAGCAATAGAGTTCTAATGCTCCTTAAAACGCGATATCGCATCTCATTTCTATGTTTCATGGTAAGATATAATATGTTTTGCGAAGTGTTATGTATTCCTCGTCTACACTTCAAACGAAAGTAAATGCGACACTTCCTTGGTAGGAAATAGCGTCTGCAGATGTCTAGGTATCGTAGCAATAGATTTCTAATGCTTCTTAAAACGCGATATCGCATCTCATTTCTATGTTTCATGGTAAGATATAATATGATTTGCGATGTGTCATGTATTCCTTGTCTACACTTCAAATGAATGTAAATGCGACACTTCATTGCTAGGAAATAGCGTCTGCAGATGTCTAGGTATCGTAGCAATAGAGTTCAAATGCTTCTTAAAACGATATATTGCATCTCATATCTATGTTTAATGATAAGATATAATATTCATTGCGAAGTGTTATGCATTCCTCGTCTACGATTCAAATGAATGTAAATGCGACACTACCTTGCAAGGAAATAGCGTTTGCAGATGGCTACGTATCGTAGCGTTAGAGTTCTTATGATTCTTAAAACGCGATATCGCATCTCATTTCTATGTTTCATGGTAAGATATAATATGATTTGCGAAGTGTTATGTATTCCTCGCCTACGCTTCAAGTGAATGTAAATGCGACACTTCCTCGCTAGGAAATAGCGTTTGCAGATGTCTACGTATCGCAGCAATAGAGTTCTAATGCTTCATTTCTATGTTTCATGGTAAGATATAATATGATTTGCGAAGTGTTATGTATTCCTCGTCTACACTTCAAATGAATGTAAATGCGACACTTCCTTGCAAGGAAATAGCGTTTGCAGATGTCTACCTGTAGTAGCAATAGAGTTCTTATGCTTCTTAAAACGCGATATCGCATCTCATTTCTATGTTTCATGGTAAGATATAATATGACTTGCGAAGTGTTATGTATTCTTCGTATACACTTCAAATGAATGTAAATGCGACACTTTCTAGCAAAGAAATAGCGTTTGCAGATGTCTACGTATCGTAGCAATAGTGTTCTAATGCTTCTTAAAACGCGATATGGCATCTCATTTCTATGT
Source organism: Xylocopa sonorina (assembly GCF_050948175.1). NCBI lineage: Eukaryota > Metazoa > Arthropoda > Insecta > Hymenoptera > Apidae > Xylocopa > Xylocopa sonorina. Next base: position 7,298 of record NW_027490256.1, read on the forward strand.
TTCATTGTAAGATATAATATGATTTTCGATGTGTCATGTATACCTCGTCAACACTTCAAATGAATGTAAATGCGACACTTCCTTGCTAGGAAATAACGTCTGCAGATGTCTACCTATCGTAGCAGTAGAGTTCTAATGCTTCTTAAAACGCGATATGGCATCTCATTTCTATGTTCCATGGTAAGATATAATATGATTTGCGAAGTGTTATGTATTCCTCGTCTACACTTCAAATGAATGCGAATGCGACACTTCCTTGCAAGGAAATAGCGTCTGCAGATGTCTACGTATCGTAGCAATAGAGTTCTTATGATTCCTAAAACGCGATATCGCATCTCATTTCTATGATTCGTGGTAAGATATAATATGATTTGCGAAGTGTTATGTATTGCTCGTCTACACTTCATATGAATGTTAATGCGACACTTCCCTGCAAGGAAAGTGCGTTTGCAGATGTCTACGTATCGTAGCAATAGAGTTCTTATGATTCTTAAAACGCGATATCGCATCTCATTTCTATGTTTCGTGGTAAGATATAATATGATTTGCGAAGTGTTATGTATTCCTCGTCTACACTTCAAATGAATGTAATTGCGACACTTCCTTCCAAAGAAATAGCGTTTGCAGATGCTTACGTATCGTAGCAATAGATTTCTAATGCTTCTTAAAACGCGATATCGCATCTCATTTCTATCTTTCATGGTAAGATATAATATGATTTGCGAAGTGTCATGTATTCCTCGTCTACACTTCAAATGAATGTAAATGCGACACTTCCTTGCTAGGAAATAGCGTCTGCAGATGTCTAGGTATCGTAGCAATAGAGTTCAAATGCTTCTTAAAACGAGATATAATATCTCATATCTATGCTTCATGATAAGATATAATATTCATTGCGAAGTGTTATGCATTCCGCGTCTACGATTCAATTGAATGTAAATGCGACACTTCCTTGCAAGGAAATAGCGTTTGCAGATGTCTACGTATCGTAGCAATGGAGTTCTAATGCTTCTTAAAACGCGATATCGCATCTCATTTCTATGTTTCATGGTAGAATATAATATGATTTGCGAATTGTTAAGTATTCCTCGTCTATACTTCAAATGAATGTAAATGCGACACTTCCTTGCAAGGAAATAGCGTTTGCAGATGTCTACGTATCGAAGCAATAGAGTTCAAATGCTTCTTAAAACGAAATATTGCATCACATATCTATGTTTCATGATAAGATATATTATTCATTGCGAATTGTTATGCATTCTACGTCTACGATTCAAATGAACGTAAATGCGACACTTCCTTCCTAGGAAATAGCGTCTGCAGATGTCTAGGTATCGTAGCAATAGAGTTCTAATGCTTCTTAAAACACGATATCGCATCTCATTTCTATGTTTCATGGTAAGATATTATATGATTTGCGAAGTGATATGTATTCCTCGTCTACACTTCAAATGAATGTAAATGCGACACTTCCTGGCAAGGAAATGGCGTCTGCAGATGTCTACGTATCGTAGCAATATGGTTCTCATGATTCTTAAAACGCGATATCGCATCTCATTAATATGTTTCATGGTAAGATATAATATGATTTGCGAAGTGTTATGTATCCCTCGTCTACACTTCATATGATTGTAAATGCGACACTTCCTTGAATGGAAATAGCATCTGCAGATGTCTAGGTATCGTAGCGATAGGGTTCTAATGCTCCTCAAAGCACAATATCGCATCTCATTTCTATGTTTCATGGTAAGATATAATATGATTTGCGAAGTGTTATGTATTCCTCGTCTACACTTCAAATGAATGTAAATGCGACACTTCCTTGGAAAGAAATAGCGTTTGCAGATGTCTACGTATCGTAGCAATAGATTTCTAATGCTTGTTAAAACGCGATATCGCATCTCATTTCTATGTTCATGGTAAGATATAATATGATTTGCGAAGTGTCACGTGTTCCTCGTCTACACTTCAAATGAATGTAAAAGCGACACTTCCTAGCTAGGAAATAGCGTCTGCAGATGTCTAGGTATCGTAGCAATAGAGTTCAAATGATTCTTAAAACGAGATATAGCATCTCATATCTATGTTTCATGGTAAGATATAATATGATTTGCGAAGTGTTATGTACTCCTCGTCTACACTTCAAATGAATGTAAATGCGACACTTCCTTGAATTGAAATAGCATCTGCAGATGTCTACGTATCGTAGCAATAGAATTCTGATGCTTCTTAAAACGCGATATCGCATCTCATTTCTATGGTTCATGGTAAGATATAATATGTTTTGCGAAGTGTTATGTATTCCTCGTCTACACTTCAAATGAAAGTAAATGCGACACTTCCTTGGTAGGAAATAGCGTCTGCAGATGTCTAGGTATCGTAGCAATAGAGTTCTAATGCTTCTTAAAACGCGATATCGCATCTCATTTCTATGTTTCATGGAAAGATATTATATAATTTGAGGAGTGTTATGTATTCCTCGCCTACACCTCAAATGAATGTAAATGCGACACTTCCTTGCAAGGAAATAACGTTTGCAGATGTCTACGTATCGTAGCAATGGAGTTCTTATGATTCTTAAAACGCGATATCGCATCTCAATTCTATGTTTCATGGTAAGTTATAATATGATTTGCGTAGTGTTATGTATTCATCGTCTACACTTCAAATGAATGTAAATGCGACTCTTCCTTGCAAGGAAATAGCGTTTGCAGAAGTCTACGTATCGTAGCAATAGATTTCTAATGCTTCTTAAAACGCGATATCGCATCTCATTTCTATGTTTCATTGTAAGATATAATATGATTTTCGAAGTGTCATGTATACCTCGTCTACACTTCAAATGAATGTAAATGCGAAACTTCCTTGCTAGGAAATAGCGTCTGCAGATGTCTAGGTATCGTAGCAATAGTGTTCTAATGCCTCTTAAAACGCGATATCGCATCTCATTTCTATGTTTCATGGTAAGATATAATATGATTTGCGAAGTGTCATGTATTCCTTGTCTACACTTCAAATGAATGTAAATGCGACACTTCATTGCTAGGAAATAGCGTCTGCAGATGTCTAGGTATCGTAGCAATAGAGTTCAAATGCTTCTTAAAACGATATATTGCATCTCATATCTATGTTTAATGATAAGATATAATATTCATTGCGAAGTGTTATGCATTCCTCGTCTACGATTCAAATGAATGTAAATGCGACACTACCTTGCAAGGAAATAGCGTTTGCAGATGGCTACGTATCGTAGCGTTAGAGTTCTTATGATCCTTAAAACGCGATATCGCATCTCATTTCTATGTTTCATGGTAAGATATAATATGATTTGCGAAGTGTTATGTATTCCTCGTCTACACTTCAAATGAATGTAAATGCGACACTTCCTAGCAAGGAAATAGCGTTTGCAGATGTCTACGTATCGTAGCAATAGATTTCTAATGCTTCTTAAAACGCGATATCGCATCTCATTTCTATGTTTCATGGTAAGATATAATATGATTTGCGAAGTGTTATATATTCCTCGTCTACACTTCAAATGAATGTAAATGCGACACATCCTTGCAAGGAAATAGCGTTTGCAGATGTCTACATATCGTAGCAATAGAGTTCTTATGATTCTCAAAACGCGATATCGCATCTCACTACTATGTTTCATGGTAATATATAATATGATTTGCGAAGTGTGTGTATTCCACGTCTACACTTCAAATGAATGTAAATGCGACACTTCCTTGCAAAGAAATAGCGTTTGCGGATGTCTACGTATCGTAGCAATAGAGTTCTTATGATTCTTAAAACGCGATATAGCATCTCATTTCTATGTTTCATGGTAAGATATAATATGATTTGCGAAGTGTTATGTATTCCTCGTCTACACTTCAAATGAATGTGAATGCGACACTTCCTCGCTAGGAAATAGCGTTTGCAGATGTCTACATATCGTAGCAATAGAGTTCTTATGATTCTCAAAACGCGATATCGCATCTCACTTCTATGTTTCATGGTGAGATATAATATGATTTGCGAAGTGTTATGTATTCCTCGTCTACACTTCAAATGAATGTGAATGCGACACTTCCTCGCTAGAAAATAGCGTTTGAAGGTGTCCACGTATCGTAGCAATAGATTTCTAATGCTTTTTAAAACGCGATATCGCATCTCATTTCTATGTTTCATGGTAAGATATAATATGATTTGCGAAGTGCTATGTATTCCTCGTCTACACTTCAAATGAATGTAAATGCGACACTTCCTTGCAAGGAAATAGCGTTTGCAGATGTCTACGTATCGTAGCAAAGGAGTTCTTATGATTCTTAAAACGCGATATCGATCTCAATTCTATGTTTCATGAAAAAATATAATATGATTTGCGATGTGTTATGTATTCCTCGTCTACACTTCAAGTGAATGTAAATGCGACACTTCCTTGCAAGGAAATAGCGTTTGCAGATATCTACGTATCGTAGCAATAGAGTTCTTATGATTCTTAAAACGCGATATCGCATCTCATTTCTATGTTTCATGGTAAGATATAATATGATTTGCGAAGTGTTATGTATTCCTCGTCTACACTTCAAATGAATGTAAATGCGACACTTCCTAGCAAGGAAATAGCGTTTGCAGATGTCTACATATCGTAGCAATAGATTTCTAATGCTTCTTAAAAAGCGATATCGCATCTCATTTCTATGTTTCATGGTAAGATATAATATGATTTGCGAAGTGTTATATATTCCTCGTCTACACTTCAAATGAATGTAAATGCGACACATCCTTGCAAGGAAATAGCGTTTGCAGATGTCTACATATCGTAGCAATAGAGTTCTTATGATTCTCAAAACGCGATATCGCATCTCACTTCTATGTTTCATGGTAATATATAATATGATTTGCGAAGTGTGTGTATTCCACGTCTACACTTCAAATGAATGTAAATGCGACACTTCCTTGCAAAGAAATAGCGTTTGCAGATGTCTACGTATCGTAGCAATAGGGTTCTTATGATTCTTAAAACGCGATATAGCATTTCATTTCTATGTTTCATGGTAAGATATAATATGATTTGCGAAGTGTTATGTATTCCTCGTCTACACTTCAAATGAATGTGAATGCGACACTTCCTCGCTAGAAAATAGCGTTTGAAGATGTCTACGTATCGTAGCAATAGATTTCTAATGCTTTTTAAAACGCGATATCGCATCTCATTTCTATGTTTCATGGTAAGATATAATATGATTTGCGAAGTGCTATGTATTCCTCGTCTACACTTCAAATGAATGTAAATGCGACACTTCCTTGCAAGGAAATAGCGTTTGCAGATGTCTACGTATCGTAGCAAAGGAGTTCTTATGATTCTTAAAACGCGATATCGATCTCAATTCTATGTTTCATGATAAGATATAATATGATTTGCGAAGTGTTATGTATTCCTCGTCTACACTTCAAATGAATGTAAATGCGACACTTCCTTGCAAGGAAATAGCGTTTGCAGATGTCTACGTATCGTAGCAATAGAGTTCTTATGATTCTTAAAACGCGATATCGCATCTCATTTCTATGTTTCATGGTAAGATATAATATGATTTGCGAAGTGTTATGTATTCCTCGTCTACACTTCAAATGAATGTAAATGCGACACTTCCTAGCAAGGAAATAGCGTTTGCAGATGTCTACCTATCGTAGCAATAGGGTTCTAATGCTTCTTAAAACGCGATATCGTACCTCATTTCTATGTTTCATGGTAAGATATAATATGATTTGCGAAGTGTTATGTATTCCTCGTCTACACTTCAAATGAATGTAAGTGCGACACTTCCTTGCTAGGAAATAGCGTCTGCAGATGTCTAGGTATCGTAGCGATAGAGTTCTAATGCTTCTTAAAACGCGATATCGCACCTCATTTCCATGTTTCTTGGTAAGATATAATATGATTTGCGAAGTGTTATGTATTCCTCGTCTACACTTCATATGAATGTAAATGCGACACTTCCTTGCAAGGAAATAGCGTCTGCAGATGTCTCGGCATCGTAGCGATAGAGTTCTAATGCTTCTTAAAACGCGATATCGCACCTCATTTCTATGTTTCATGATAAGATATAATATTCGTTGCGAAGTGTTATGCATTCCTCGTCTACGATTCAAATGAATGTAAGTGCGACACTTCCTTGCTAGGAAATAGCGTCTGCAGATGTCTAGGTATCGTAGCGATAGAGTTCTAATGCTTCTTAAAACGCGATATCGCACCTCATTTCCATGTTTCTTGGTAAGATATAATATGATTTGCGAAGTGTTATGTATTCCTCGTCTACACTTCATATGAATGTAAATGCGACACTTCCTTGCAAGGAAATAGCGTCCGCAGATGTCTCGGCATCGTAGCGATAGAGTTCTAATGCTTCTTAAAACGCGATATCGCACCTCATTTCTATGTTTCATGATAAGATATAATATTCGTTGCGAAGTGTTATGCATTCCTCGTCTACGATTCAAATGAATGTAAGTGCGACTCTTCCTTGCAAGGAAATAGCGTTTGCAGATGTCTACGTATCGTAGCAATAGAGTTTTTGTGAGTCTTAGAACGCGATATCGCATCTCATTTCTATGTTTCATGGTAAGATATAATATGATTTGCGAAGTGTTATGTATTCCTCGTCTACACTTCAAATGAATGTGAATGCGACACTTCCTCGCTAGAAAATAGCGTTTGAAGATGTCTAGGTATCGTAGCAATAGAGTTCTAATGCTTCTTAAAACGCGATATCGCATCTCATTTCTGTGTTTCATAGTAAGATATTATATGATTTGCGAAGTGTTATGTATTCCTCGTCTACACTTCAAATAAATGTAAACGCGACACTTCCTTGCAAGGAAATAGCGTTTGCAGATGTCTACGTATTGTAGCAATGGAGTTCTTATGATTCTTAAAACGCGATATCGCATCTCATTTCTATGTTTCATGGTAAGATATAATATGATTTGCGAAGTGTTATGTATTCCTCGTCTACACTTCAAATGAATGTAAATGCGACACTTCCTTGCAAGGAAATAGCGTTTGCAGATGCCTACGTATCGAAGCAATAGAGTTCAAATGCTTCTTAAAACGATATATTGCATCGCATATCTATGTTTCATGATAAGATATAATATTCATTGCGAAGTGTTATGCATTCCTCGTCTGCGATTCAAATGAACGTAAATGCGACACTTCCTTGCAAGGTAATAGCGTTTGCAGATGTCTACCTATCGTAGCAGTAGAGTTCTAATGCTTCTTCAAACGCGATATGGCATCTCATTTCTATGTTCCATGGTAAGATATAATATGATTTGCGAAGTGTTATGCATTCCTCGTCTGCGATTCAAATGAACGTAAATGCGACACTTCCTTGCAAGGTAATAGCGTTTGCAGATGTCTACGCATCGTAACAGTAGAGTTCTTATGATTCTTAAAACGCGATATCGCATCTCATTTCTATGTTTCATGGTAAGATATAATATGATTAGCGAAGTGTCATGTATTCATCGTCTACACTTCAAATGAATGTAAATGCGACACTTCCTTGCTAGGAAATAGCGTCTGCAGATGTCTAGGTATCGTAGCAATAGTGTTCTAATGCTTCTTAAAACGCGATATCGCATCTCATTTCTATGTTTCATGGTAAGATATAATATGATTTGCGAAGTCTTATGTATTCCTCGTCTACACATCAAATGAATATAAATGCGACACTTCCTTGCTAGGAAATAGTGTCTGCAGATGTCTAGGTATCGTAGCAATAGAGTTCTAATGCTCCTTAAAACGCGATATCGCATCTCATTTCTATGTTTCATGGTAAGATATAATATGTTTTGCGAAGTGTTATGTATTCCTCGTCTACACTTCAAACGAAAGTAAATGCGACACTTCCTTGGTAGGAAATAGCGTCTGCAGATGTCTAGGTATCGTAGCAATAGATTTCTAATGCTTCTTAAAACGCGATATCGCATCTCATTTCTATGTTTCATGGTAAGATATAATATGATTTGCGATGTGTCATGTATTCCTTGTCTACACTTCAAATGAATGTAAATGCGACACTTCATTGCTAGGAAATAGCGTCTGCAGATGTCTAGGTATCGTAGCAATAGAGTTCAAATGCTTCTTAAAACGATATATTGCATCTCATATCTATGTTTAATGATAAGATATAATATTCATTGCGAAGTGTTATGCATTCCTCGTCTACGATTCAAATGAATGTAAATGCGACACTACCTTGCAAGGAAATAGCGTTTGCAGATGGCTACGTATCGTAGCGTTAGAGTTCTTATGATTCTTAAAACGCGATATCGCATCTCATTTCTATGTTTCATGGTAAGATATAATATGATTTGCGAAGTGTTATGTATTCCTCGCCTACGCTTCAAGTGAATGTAAATGCGACACTTCCTCGCTAGGAAATAGCGTTTGCAGATGTCTACGTATCGCAGCAATAGAGTTCTAATGCTTCATTTCTATGTTTCATGGTAAGATATAATATGATTTGCGAAGTGTTATGTATTCCTCGTCTACACTTCAAATGAATGTAAATGCGACACTTCCTTGCAAGGAAATAGCGTTTGCAGATGTCTACCTGTAGTAGCAATAGAGTTCTTATGCTTCTTAAAACGCGATATCGCATCTCATTTCTATGTTTCATGGTAAGATATAATATGACTTGCGAAGTGTTATGTCTTCTTCGTATACACTTCAAATGAATGTAAATGCGACACTTTCTAGCAAAGAAATAGCGTTTGCAGATGTCTACGTATCGTAGCAATAGTGTTCTAATGCTTCTTAACACGCGATATGGCATCTCATTTCTATGTTTCATTGTAAGATATAATATGATTTTCGATGTGTCATGTATACCTCGTCAACACTTCAAATGAATGTAAATGCGACACTTCCTTGCTAGGAAATAACGTCTGCAGATGTCTACCTATCGTAGCAGTAGAGTTCTAATGCTTCTTAAAACGCGATATGGCATCTCATTTCTATGTTCCATGGTAAGATATAATATGATTTGCGAAGTGTTATGTATTCCTCGTCTACACTTCAAATGAATGCGAATGCGACACTTCCTTGCAAGGAAATAGCGTCTGCAGATGTCTACGTATCGTAGCAATAGAGTTCTTATGATTCCTAAAACGCGATATCGCATCTCATTTCTATGATTCGTGGTAAGATATAATATGATTTGCGAAGTGTTATGTATTGCTCGTCTACACTTCATATGAATGTTAATGCGACACTTCCCTGCAAGGAAAGTGCGTTTGCAGATGTCTACGTATCGTAGCAATAGAGTTCTTATGATTCTTAAAACGCGATATCGCATCTCATTTCTATGTTTCGTGGTAAGATATAATATGATTTGCGAAGTGTTATGTATTCCTCGTCTACACTTCAAATGAATGTAATTGCGACACTTCCTTCCAAAGAAATAGCGTTTGCAGATGCTTACGTATCGTAGCAATAGATTTCTAATGCTTCTTAAAACGCGATATCGCATCTCATTTCTATCTTTCATGGTAAGATATAATATGATTTGCGAAGTGTCATGTATTCCTCGTCTATACTTCAAATGAATGTAAATGCGACACTTCCTTGCAAGGAAATAGCGTTTGCAGATGTCTACGTATCGAAGCAATAGAGTTCAAATGCTTCTTAAAACGAAATATTGCATCACATATCTATGTTTCATGATAAGATATATTATTCATTGCGAATTGTTATGCATTCTACGTCTACGATTCAAATGAACGTAAATGCGACACTTCCTTCCTAGGAAATAGCGTCTGCAGATGTGTAGGTATCGTAGCAATAGAGTTCTAATGCTTCTTAAAACACGATATCGCATCTCATTTCTATGTTTCATGGTAAGATATTATATGATTTGCGAAGTGATATGTATTCCTCGTCTACACTTCAAATGAATGTAAATGCGACACTTCCTGGCAAGGAAATGGCGTCTGCAGATGTCTACGTATCGTAGCAATAGGGTTCTCATGATTCTTAAAACGCGATATCGCATCTCATTAATATGTTTCATGGTAAGATATAATATGATTTGCGAAGTGTTATGTATCCCTCGTCTACACTTCATATGAATGTAAATGCGACACTTCCTTGAATGGAAATAGCATCTGCAGATGTCTAGGTATCGTAGCGATAGGGTTCTAATGCTCCTCAAAGCACAATATCGCATCTCATTTCTATGTTTCATGGTAAGATATAATATGATTTGCGAAGTGTTATGTATTCCTCGTCTACACTTCAAATGAATGTAAATGCGACACTTCCTTGGAAAGAAATAGCGTTTGCAGATGTCTACGTATCGTAGCAATAGATTTCTAATGCTTGTTAAAACGCGATATCGCATCTCATTTCTATGTTCATGGTAAGATATAATATGATTTGCGAAGTGTCACGTATTCCTCGTCTACACTTCAAATGAATGTAAAAGCGACACTTCCTAGCTAGGAAATAGCGTCTGCAGATGTCTAGGTATCGTAGCAATAGAGTTCAAATGATTCTTAAAACGAGATATAGCATCTCATATCTATGTTTCATGGTAAGATATAATATGATTTGCGAAGTGTTATGTACTCCTCGTCTACACTTCAAATGAATGTAAATGCGACACTGCCTTGAATTGAAATAGCATCTGCAGATGTCTACGTATCGTAGCAATAGAATTCTGATGCTTCTTAAAACGCGATATCGCATCTCATTTCTATGTTTCATGGTAAGATATAATATGTTTTGCGAAGTGTTATGTATTCCTCGTCTACACTTCAAATGAAAGTAAATGCGACACTTCCTTGGTAGGAAATAGCGTCTGCAGATGTCTAGGTATCGTAGCAATAGAGTTCTAATGCTTCTTAAAACGCGATATCGCATCTCATTTCTATGTTTCATGGAAAGATATTATATAATTTGAGGAGTGTTATGTATTCCTCGCCTACACCTCAAATGAATGTAAATGCGACACTTCCTTGCAAGGAAATAACGTTTGCAGATGTCTACGTATCGTAGCAATGGAGTTCTTATGATTCTTAAAACGCGATATCGCATCTCAATTCTATGTTTCATGGTAAGTCATAATATGATTTGCGTAGTGTTATGTATTCATCGTCTACACTTCAAATGAATGTAAATGCGACTCTTCCTTGCAAGGAAATAGCGTTTGCAGAAGTCTACGTATCGTAGCAATAGATTTCTAATGCTTCTTAAAACGCGATATCGCATCTCATTTCTATGATTCATTGTAAGATATAATATGATTTTCGAAGTGTCATGTATACCTCGTCTACACTTCAAATGAATGTAAATGCGAAACTTCCTTGCTAGGAAATAGCGTCTGCAGATGTCTAGGTATCGTAGCAATAGTGTTCTAATGCCTCTTAAAACGCGATATCGCATCTCATTTCTATGTTTCATGGTAAGATATAATATGATTTGCGAAGTGTCATGTATTCCTTGTCTACACTTCAAATGAATGTAAATGCGACACTTCATTGCTAGGAAATAGCGTCTGCAGATGTCTAGGTATCGTAGCAATAGAGTTCAAATGCTTCTTAAAACGATATATTGCATCTCATATCTATGTTTATTGATAAGATATAATATTCATTGCGAAGTGTTATGCATTCCTCGTCTACGATTCAAATGAATGTAAATGCGACACTACCTTGCAAGGAAATAGCGTTTGCAGATGGCTACGTATCGTAGCGTTAGAGTTCTTATGATCCTTAAAACGCGATATCGCATCTCATTTCTATGTTTCATGGTAAGATATAATATGATTTGCGAAGTGTTATGTATTCCTCGTCTACACTTCAAATGATTGTAAATGCGACACTTCCTAGCAAGGAAATAGCGTTTGCAGATGTCTACGTATCGTAGCAATAGATTTCTAATGCTTCTTAAAACGCGATATCGCATCTCATTTCTATGTTTCATGGTAAGATATAATATGATTTGCGAAGTGTTATATATTCCTCGTCTACACTTCAAATGAATGTAAATGCGACACATCCTTGCAAGGAAATAGCGTTTGCAGATGTCTACATATCGTAGCAATAGAGTTCTTATGATTCTCAAAACGCGATATCGCATCTCACTACTATGTTTCATGGTAATATATAATATGATTTGCGAAGTGTGTGTATTCCACGTCTACACTTCAAATGAATGTAAATGCGACACTTCCTTGCAAAGAAATAGCGTTTGCAGATGTCTACGTATCGTAGCAATAGATTTCTTATGATTCTTAAAACGCGATATAGCATCTCATTTCTATGTTTCATGGTAAGATATAATATGATTTGCGAAGTGTTATGTATTCCTCGTCTACACTTCAAATGAATGTGAATGCGACACTTCCTCGCTAGGAAATAGCGTTTGCAGATGTCTACGTATCGTAGCAATAGATTTCTAATGCTTCTTAAAACGCGATATCGCATCTAATTTCTATGTTTCATGGTAAGATATAATATGATTTGCGAAGTGTTATATATTCCTCGTCTACACTTCAAATGAATGTAAATGCGACACATCCTTGCAAGGAAATAGCGTTTGCAGATGTCTACATATCGTAGCAATAGAGTTCTTATGATTCTCAAAACGCGATATCGCATCTCACTTCTATGTTTCATGGTGAGATATAATATGATTTGCGAAGTGTTATGTATTCCTCGTCTACACTTCAAATGAATGTGAATGCGACACTTCCTCGCTAGAAAATAGCGTTTGAAGGTGTCCACGTATCGTAGCAACAGATTTCTAATGCTTTTTAAAACGCGATATCGCATCTCATTTCTATGTTTCATGGTAAGATATAATATGATTTGCGAAGTGCTATGTATTCCTCGTCTACACTTCAAATGAATGTAAATGCGACACTTCCTTGCAAGGAAATAGCGTTTGCAGATGTCTACGTATCGTAGCAAAGGAGTTCTTATGATTCTTAAAACGCGATATCGATCTCAATTCTATGTTTCATGAAAAAATATAATATGATTTGCGAAGTGTTATGTATTCCTCGTCTACACTTCAAGTGAATGTAAATGCGACACTTCCTTGCAAGGAAATAGCGTTTGCAGATATCTACGTATCGTAGCAATAGAGTTCTTATGATTCTTAAAACGCGATATCGCATCTCATTTCTATGTTTCATGGTAAGATATAATATGATTTGCGAAGTGTTATGTATTCCTCGTCTACACTTCAAATGAATGTAAATGCGACACTTCCTAGCAAGGAAATAGCGTTTGCAGATGTCTACATATCGTAGCAATAGATTTCTAATGCTTCTTAAAAAGCGATATCGCATCTCATTTCTATGTTTCATGGTAAGATATAATATGATTTGCGAAGTGTTATATATTCCTCGTCTACACTTCAAATGAATGTAAATGCGACACATCCTTGCAAGGAAATAGCGTTTGCAGATGTCTACATATCGTAGCAATAGAGTTCTTATGATTCTCAAAACGCGATATCGCATCTCACTTCTATGTTTCATGGTAATATATAATATGATTTGCGAAGTGTGTGTATTCCACGTCTACACTTCAAATGAATGTAAATGCGACACTTCCTTGCAAAGAAATAGCGTTTGCAGATGTCTACGTATCGTAGCAATAGGGTTCTTATGATTCTTAAAACGCGATATAGCATTTCATTTCTATGTTTCATGGTAAGATATAATATGATTTGCGAAGTGTTATGTATTCCTCGTCTACACTTCAAATGAATGTGAATGCGACACTTCCTCGCTAGAAAATAGCGTTTGAAGATGTCTACGTATCGTAGCAATAGATTTCTAATGCTTTTTAAAACGCGATATCGCATCTCATTTCTATGTTTCATGGTAAGATATAATATGATTTGCGAAGTGCTATGTATTCCTCGTCTACACTTCAAATGAATGTAAATGCGACACTTCCTTGCAAGGAAATAGCGTTTGCAGATGTCTACGTATCGTAGCAAAGGAGTTCTTATGATTCTTAAAACGCGATATCGATCTCAATTCTATGTTTCATGATAAGATATAATATGATTTGCGAAGTGTTATGTATTCCTCGTCTACACTTCAAATGAATGTAAATGCGACACTTCCTTGCAAGGAAATAGCGTTTGCAGATGTCTACGTATCGTAGCAATAGAGTTCTTATGATTCTTAAAACGCGATATCGCATCTCATTTCTATGTTTCATGGTAAGATATAATATGATTTGCGAAGTGTTATGTATTCCTCGTCTACACTTCAAATGAATGTAAATGCGACACTTCCTAGCAAGGAAATAGCGTTTGCAGATGTCTACCTATCGTAGCAATAGGGTTCTAATGCTTCTTAAAACGCGATATCGTACCTCATTTCTATGTTTCATGGTAAGATATAATATGATTTGCGAAGTGTTATGTATTCCTCGTCTACACTTCAAATGAATGTAAGTGCGACACTTCCTTGCTAGGAAATGGCGTCTGCAGATGTCTAGGTATCGTAGCGATAGAGTTCTAATGCTTCTTAAAACGCGATATCGCACCTCATTTCCATGTTTCTTGGTAAGATATAATATGATTTGCGAAGTGTTATGTATTCCTCGTCTACACTTCATATGAATGTAAATGCGACACTTCCTTGCAAGGAAATAGCGTCTGCAGATGTCTCGGCATCGTAGCGATAGAGTTCTAATGCTTCTTAAAACGCGATATCGCACCTCATTTCTATGTTTCATGATAAGATATAATATTCGTTGCGAAGTGTTATGCATTCCTCGTCTACGATTCAAATGAATGTAAGTGCGACACTTCCTTGCAAGGAAATAGCGTTTGCAGATGTCTACGTATCGTAGCAATAGAGTTTTTGTGAGTCTTAGAACGCGATATCGCATCTCATTTCTATGTTTCATGGTAAGATATAATATGATTTGCGAAGTGTTATGTATTCCTCGTCTACACTTCAAATGAATGTGAATGCGACACTTCCTCGCTAGAAAATAGCGTTTGAAGATGTCTACGTATCGTAGCAATAGATTTCTAATGCTTTTTAAAACGCGATATCGCATCTCATTTCTATGCTTCATGGTAAGATATAATATGATTTGCGAAGTGCTATGTATTCCTCGTCTACACTTCAAATGAATGTAAATGCGACACTTCCTTGCAAGGAAATAGCGTTTGCAGATGTCTACGTATCGTAGCAAAGAAGTTCTTATGATTCTTAAAACGCGATATCGATCTCAATTCTATGTTTCATGATAAGATATAATATGATTTGCAAAGTGTTATGTATTCCTCGTCTACACTTCAAATGAATGTAAATGCGACACTTCCTTGCAAGGAAATAGCGTTTGCAGATGTCTACGTATCGTAGCAATAGATTTCTTATGATCCTTAAAACGCGATATCGCATCTCATTTCTATGTTTCATGGTAAGATATAATATGATTTGCGGAGTGTTATGTATTCCTCGTCTACACTTCAAATGAATGTAAATGCGACACTTCCTAGCAAGGTAATAGCGTTTGCAGATGTCTACCTATCGTAGCAATAGGGTTCTAATGCTTCTTAAAACGCGATATCGCACCTCATTTCTATGTTTCATGGTAAGATATAATATGATTTGCGAAGTGTTATGTATTCCTCGTCTACACTTCATATGAATGTAAATGCGACACTTCCTTGGTAGGAAATAGCGTTTGCAGATATCTACGTATCGTAGCAATAGTGTTCTTATGATTCTTACAACGCGATATCGTATCTCATTTCTATGTTTCATGGTAAGATATAATATGATTTGCGAAGTGTTATGTATTCCTCGTCTACACTTCAAATGAATGTAAGTGCGACACTTCCTTGCTAGGAAATAGCGTCTGCAGATGTCTAGGTATCGTAGCGATAGAGTTCTAATGCTTCTTAAAACGCGATATCGCACCTCATTTCCATGTTTCTTGGTAAGATATAATATGATTTGCGAAGTGTTATGTATTCCTCGTCTACACTTCAAATGAATGTAAATGCGACATTTCCTTGCTAGGAAATAGCGTTTGCAGATGTCTACCTATCGTAGCAATAGGGTTCTAATGCTTCTTAAAACGCGATATCGCATCTCATTTCTATGTTTCATGGTAAGATATAATATGATTTGCGAAGTGTTATGTATTCCTCGTCTACACTTCAGATGAATGTAAATGCGACACTTCCTTGGTAGGAAATAGCGTTTGCAGATATCTACGTATCGTAGCAATAGTGTTCTTATGATTCTTACAACGCGATATCGTATCTCATTTCTATGTTTCATGGTAAGATATAATATGATTTGCGAAGTGTTATGTATTCCTCGTCTACACTTCAAATGAATGTAAATGCGACACTTCCTTGCTAGGAAATAGCGTCTGCAGATGTCTAGGTATCGTAGCTATAGAGTTCTAATGCTTCTTAAAACGCGATATCGCACCTCATTTCCATGTTTCTTGGTAAGATATAATATGATTTGCGAAGTGTTATGTATTCCTCGTCTACACTTCAAATGAATGTAAATGCGACATTTCCTTGCTAGGAAATAGCGTTTGCAGATGTCTACCTATCGTAGCAATATGCTTCTAATGCTTCTTAAAACGCGATATCGCATCTCATTTCTATGTTTCATGATAAGATATAATATGATTTGCGAAGTGTTATGTATTCCTCGTCTACACTTCAAATGAATGTAAATGCGACACTTCCTTGCAAGGAAATAGCGTTTGCAGATATCTACGTATCGTAGCAATAGAGTTCTTATGATTCTTAAAACGCGATATCGCATCTCATTTCTATGTTTCATGGTAAGATATAATATGATTTGCGAAGTGTTATGTATTCCTCGTCTACACTTCAAATGAATGTAAATGCGACACTTCCTAGCAAGGAAATAGCGTTTGCAGATGTCTACGTATCGTAGCAATAGATTTCTAATGCTTCTTAAAAAGCGATATCGCATCTCATTTCTATGTTTCATGGTAAGATATAATATGATTTGCGAAGTGTTATGTATTCCTCGTCTACGATTCAAATGAACGTAAATGCGACACTTCCTTGCAAGGAAATAGCGTTTGCAGATGTCTACGTATCGTAGCAGTGGAGTTCTTATGATACTTAAAACGCGATATCGCATCTCATTTCCATGTTTCATGGTAAGATATAATATGATTTGCGAAGTGTCATGTATTCCTCGTCTACACTTCAAATGAATGTAAATGCGACACTTCCTTGCTGGGAAATAGCGTCTGCAGATGCCTAGGTATCGTAGCGATAGAGTTCTAATGCTTCTTAAAACGCGATATCGCATCTCATTTCTATGTTTCATGGTAAGATATAATATTCGTTGCGAAGTGTTATGCATTCCTCGTCTACGATTCAAATGAATGTAAGTGCGACACTTCCTTGCAAGGAAATAGCGTTTGCAGATGTCTACGTATCGTAGCAATAGAGTTTTTGTGAGTCTTAGAACGCGATATCGCATCTCATTTCTATGTTTCATGGTAAGATATAATATGATTTGCGAAGTGTTATGTATTCCTCGTCTACACTTCAAATGAATGTGAATGCGACACTTCCTCGCTAGAAAATAGCGTTTGAAGATGTCTACGTATCGTAGGAATAGATTTCTAATGCATTTTAAAACGCGATATCGCATCTCATTTCTATGTTTCATGGTAAGATATAATATGATTTGCGAAGTGCTATGTATTCCTCGTCTACACTTCAAATGAATGTAAATGCGACACTTCCTAGCAAGGAAATAGCGTTTGCAGATGTCTACATATCGTAGCAATAGAGTTCTTATGATTCTCAAAACGCGATATCGCATCTCACTTCTATTTTTCATGGTAAGATATAATATGATTTGCGAAGTGTTATGTATTCCTCGTCTACACTTCAAATGAATGTGAATGCGACACTTCCTCGCTAGAAAATAGCGTTTGAAGATGTCTACGTATCGTAGCAATAGATTTCTAATGCTTTTTAAAACGCGATATCGCATCTCATTTCTATGCTTCATGGTAAGATATAATATGATTTGCGAAGTGCTATGTATTACTCGTCTACACTTCAAATGAATGTAAATGCGACACTTCCTTGCAAGGAAATAGCGTTTGCAGATGTCTACGTATCGTAGCAAAGAAGTTCTTATGATTCTTAAAACGCGATATCGATCTCAATTCTATGTTTCATGATAAGATATAATATGATTTGCAAAGTGTTATGTATTCCTCGTCTACACTTCAAATGAATGTAAATGCGACACTTCCTTGCAAGGAAATAGCGTTTGCAGATGTCTACGTATCGTAGCAATAGATTTCTTATGATCCTTAAAACGCGATATCGCATCTCATTTCTATGTTTCATGGTAAGATATAATATGATTTGCGAAGTGTTATGTATTCCTCGTCTACACTTCAAATGAATGTAAATGCGACACTTCCTAGCAAGGTAATAGCGTTTGCAGATGTCTACCTATCGTAGCAATAGGGTTCTAATGCTTCTTAAAACGCGATATCGCACCTCATTTCTATTTCATGGTAAGATATAATATGATTTGCGAAGTGTTATGTATTCCTCGTCTACACTTCATATGAATGTAAATGCGACACTTCCTTGGTAGGAAATAGCGTTTGCAGATATCTACGTATCGTAGCAATAGTGTTCTTATGATTCTTACAACGCGATATCGTATCTCATTTCTATGTTTCATGGTAAGATATAATATGATTTGCGAAGTGTTATGTATTCCTCGTCTACACTTCAAATGAATGTAAATGCGACACTTCCTTGCTAGGAAATAGCGTCTGCAGATGTCTAGGTATCGTAGCTATAGAGTTCTAATGCTTCTTAAAACGCGATATCGCACCTCATTTCCATGTTTCTTGGTAAGATATAATATGATTTGCGAAGTGTTATGTATTCCTCGTCTACACTTCAAATGAATGTAAATGCGACATTTCCTTGCTAGGAAATAGCGTTTGCAGATGTCTACCTATCGTAGCAATATGCTTCTAATGCTTCTTAAAACGCGATATCGCATCTCATTTCTATGTTTCATGATAAGATATAATATGATTTGCGAAGTGTTATGTATTCCTCGTCTACACTTCAAATGAATGTAAATGCGACACTTCCTTGCAAGGAAATAGCGTTTGCAGATATCTACGTATCGTAGCAATAGAGTTCTTATGATTCTTAAAACGCGATATCGCATCTCATTTCTATGTTTCATGGTAAGATATAATATGATTTGCGAAGTGTTATGTATTCCTCGTCTACACTTCAAATGAATGTAAATGCGACACTTCCTAGCAAGGAAATAGCGTTTGCAGATGTCTACGTATCGTAGCAATAGATTTCTAATGCTTCTTAAAAAGCGATATCGCATCTCATTTCTATGTTTCATGGTAAGATATAATATGATTTGCGAAGTGTTATGTATTCCTCGTCTACGATTCAAATGAACGTAAATGCGACACTTCCTTGCAAGGAAATAGCGTTTGCAGATGTCTACGTATCGTAGCAGTGGAGTTCTTATGATACTTAAAACGCGATATCGCATCTCATTTCCATGTTTCATGGTAAGATATAATATGATTTGCGAAGTGTCATGTATTCCTCGTCTACACTTCAAATGAATGTAAATGCGACACTTCCTTGCTGGGAAATAGCGTCTGCAGATGCCTAGGTATCGTAGCGATAGAGTTCTAATGCTTCTTAAAACGCGATATCGCATCTCATTTCTATGTTTCATGGTAAGATATAATATGATTTGCGAAGTGTCATGTATTCCTCGTCTACGATTCAATTGAACGTAAATGCGACACTTCCTTGCAAGGAAATAGCGTTTGCAGATGTCTACGTATCGTAGCAATGGAGTTCTTATGATACTTAAAACGCGATATCGCGTCTCATTTCTATGTTTCATGGTAAGATATAATATGATTTGCGAAGTGTCATGTATTCCTCGTCTACACTTCAAATGAATGTAAATGCGACACTTCCTTGCTGGGAAATAGCGTTTGCAGATATCTAGGTATCGTAGCAATAGAGTTAAAATGCTTCTTAAAACGAGATATTGCATCTCATATATAAGTTTCATGATAAGATATAATATTCATTGCGAAGTGTTATGCATTCCTCGTATACGATTCAAATGATTGTAAATGCGACACTTCCTTGCAAGGAAATAGCGTTTGCAGTTGTCTACGTATCGTAGCAATAGAATTCTTATGATTCTTAAAACGCGATATCGCATCTCATTTCTATGTTTCATGGTATGATATAATATGATTTACGAAGTGTTATGTATTCCTCGGCTACACTTCAAATGAATGTGAATGCGACACTTCCTCGCTAGGAAATAGCGTTTGCAGATGTCTAGGTATCGTAGTAATAGAGTTCTTATGATTCTTAAAACGCGATATCGCGTCCCATTTCTATGGTTTATGGTAAGATATAATATGATTTGCGAAGTGTCATGTATTCCTCGTCTACACTTCATATGAATGTAAAAGCGACACTTCCTTGCAAGGAAATAGCGTTTGCAAATGTCTACCTAACGTAGCAATAGAGTTCTTATGATTCTTAAAACGCGATATCGCAACTCATTTCTATGTTTCATGGTAAGATATAATATGATTTGCGAAGTGTTATGTATTCCTCGTCTACACTTCAAATGAGTGTGAATGCGACACTTCCTCGCTAGGAAATAGCGTTTGCAGATGTCTACGTATCGTAGCAATAGTGTTCTTATGATTCTTAAAACGCGATATCCTATCTCATTTCTATGTTTCATGGTAAGATATAATATGATTTGCGAAGTGTCATGTATTCCTCGTCTACACTTCAAATGAATGTAAATGCGACACTTCCTAGCAAGGAAATAGCGTTTGCAGATGTCTACGTATCGTAGCAATAGATTTCTAATGCTTCTCAAAACGCGATATCGCATCCCAATTCTATGTTTCATGGTAAGATATAATATGATTTGCGAAGTGTCATGTATTCCTCGTCTACACTTCAAATGAATGTGAATGCGACACTTCCTCGCTAGGAAATAGCGTTTGCAGATGTCTACGTATCGTAGCAATAGATTTCCAATGCTTCTTAAAACGCGATATCGCATCTCATTCCTATGGTTCATGGTAAGATATAATATGATTTGCGAAGTGTCATGTATTCCTCGTCTACACTTCAAATGAATGTAAATGCAACACTTCCTTGCTAGAAAATAGCGTCTGCAGATGTCTACGTATCGTAGCAATGGAGTTCTTATGATACTTAAAACGCGATATCGCATCTCATTTCTATGTTTCATGGTAAGATATAATATGATTTGCGAAGTGTTATGTATTCCTCGTCTACGATTCAAATGAACGTAAATGCGACACTTCCTTGCAAGGAAATAGCGTTTGCAGATGTCTACGTATCGTAGCAGTGGAGTTCTTATGATACTTAAAACGCGATATCGCATCTCATTTCCATGTTTCATGGTAAGATATAATATGATTTGCGAAGTGTCATGTATTCCTCGTCTACACTTCAAATGAATGTAAATGCGACACTTCCTTGCTGGGAAATAGCGTCTGCAGATGCCTAGGTATCGTAGCGATAGAGTTCTAATGCTTCTTAAAACGCGATATCGCATCTCATTTCTATGTTTCATGGTAAGATATAATATGATTTGCGAAGTGTCATGTATTCCTCGTCTACGATTCAATTGAACGTAAATGCGACACTTCCTTGCAAGGAAATAGCGTTTGCAGATGTCTACGTATCGTAGCAATGGAGTTCTTATGATACTTAAAACGCGATATCGCGTCTCATTTCTATGTTTCATGGTAAGATATAATATGATTTGCGAAGTGTCATGTATTCCTCGTCTACACTTCAAATGAATGTAAATGCGACACTTCCTTGCTGGGAAATAGCGTTTGCAGATATCTAGGTATCGTAGCAATAGAGTTAAAATGCTTCTTAAAACGAGATATTGCATCTCATATATAAGTTTCATGATAAGATATAATATTCATTGCGAAGTGTTATGCATTCCTCGTATACGATTCAAATGATTGTAAATGCGACACTTCCTTGCAAGGAAATAGCGTTTGCAGTTGTCTACGTATCGTAGCAATAGAATTCTTATGATTCTTAAAACGCGATATCGCATCTCATTTCTATGTTTCATGGTATGATATAATATGATTTACGAAGTGTTATGTATTCCTCGGCTACACTTCAAATGAATGTGAATGCGACACTTCCTCGCTAGGAAATAGCGTTTGCAGATGTCTAGGTATCGTAGTAATAGAGTTCTTATGATTCTTAAAACGCGATATCGCGTCCCATTTCTATGGTTTATGGTAAGATATAATATGATTTGCGAAGTGTCATGTATTCCTCGTCTACACTTCATATGAATGTAAAAGCGACACTTCCTTGCAAGGAAATAGCGTTTGCAAATGTCTACCTAACGTAGCAATAGAGTTCTTATGATTCTTAAAACGCGATATCGCAACTCATTTCTATGTTTCATGGTAAGATATAATATGATTTGCGAAGTGTTATGTATTCCTCGTCTACACTTCAAATGAGTGTGAATGCGACACTTCCTCGCTAGGAAATAGCGTTTGCAGATGTCTACGTATCGTAGCAATAGTGTTCTTATGATTCTTAAAACGCGATATCCTATCTCATTTCTATGTTTCATGGTAAGATATAATATGATTTGCGAAGTGTCATGTATTCCTCGTCTACACTTCAAATGAATGTAAATGCGACACTTCCTAGCAAGGAAATAGCGTTTGCAGATGTCTACGTATCGTAGCAATAGATTTCTAATGCTTCTCAAAACGCGATATCGCATCCCAATTCTATGTTTCATGGTAAGATATAATATGATTTGCGAAGTGTCATGTATTCCTCGTCTACACTTCAAATGAATGTGAATGCGACACTTCCTCGCTAGGAAATAGCGTTTGCAGATGTCTACGTATCGTAGCAATAGATTTCCAATGCTTCTTAAAACGCGATATCGCATCTCATTCCTATGGTTCATGGTAAGATATAATATGATTTGCGAAGTGTCATGTATTCCTCGTCTACACTTCAAATGAATGTAAATGCAACACTTCCTTGCTAGAAAATAGCGTCTGCAGATGTCTACGTATCGTAGCAATGGAGTTCTTATGATACTTAAAACGCGATATCGCATCTCATTTCTATGTTTCATGGTAAGATATAATATGATTTGCGAAGTGTTATGTATTCCTCGTCTACAATTCAAATGAATGTAAATGCGACACTTCCTTGCTAGGAAATAGCGTCTGCAGATGTCTAGGTATCGTAGCGATAGAGTTCTAATGCTTCTTAAAACGCGATATCGCATCTCATTTCTATGTTTCATGGTAAGATATAATATGATTTGCGAAGTGTTATGTATTCCTCGTCTACACTTCATATGAATGTAAATGCGACACTTCCTTGCAAAGAAATAGCGTTTGCAGATGTCTACGTATCGTAGCAATAGATATCTAATGCTTCTTAAAATGCGGTATCGCATCTCATTTCTATGGCTTATGGTAAGATGTAATATGATTTGCGAAGTGTCATGTATTCCTCGTCTACACTTCATATGAATGTAAAAGCGACACTTCCTTGCAAGGAAATAGCGTTTGCAAATGTCTACCTATCGTAGCAATAGAGTTCTTATGAATCTTAAAACGCGATACCGCAACTCATTTCTATGTTTCATGGTAAGATATAATATGATTTGCGAAGTGTCATGTATTCCCCGTCTACACTTCAAATGAATGTAAATGCGACACTTCCTTGCTAGGAAATAGCGTCTGCAGATGTCTAGGTATCGTAGCGATAGAGTTCTAATGCTTCTTAAAACGCGATATCGCATCTCATTTCTATGTTTCATGGTAAGATATAATATGATTTGCGAAGTGTTATGTATTCCTCGTCTACACTTCAAATGAATGTAAATGCGACACTTCCTTGCAAGGAAATAGCGTTTGCAAATGTATACCTATCGTAGCAATAGAGTTCTTATGATTCTTAAAACGCGATATCGCATCTCATTTCCATGTTTCATGGTAAGATATAATACGATTTGCGGAGTGTCATGTATTCCTCGTCTACACTTCAAATGAATGTAAATGCAACACTTCCTTGCTGGGAAATAGCGTCTGCAGATGCCTAGGTATCGTAGCGATAGAGTTCTAATGCTTCTTAAAACGCGATATCGCATATCATTTCTATGTTTCATTTTAAGATATAATATGATTTGCGAAGTGTTATGTATTCCTCGTCTACAATTCAAATGAATGTAAATGTGACACTTCCTTGCTAGGAAATAGCGTCTGCAGATGTCTAGGTATCGTATCGATATAGTTCTAATGCTTCTTAAAACGCGATATCGCATCTCATTTCTATGTTTCGTGGTAAGATATAATATGATTTGCGAAGTGTTATATATTCCTCGTCTACACTTCAAATGAATGTGTATGCGACACTTCCTCGCTAGGAAATAGCGCTTGCATATGTCTACGTATCATAGCAATAGTGTTCTTATGATTCTTAAAACGCGATATCGTATCTCATTTCTATGTTTAATGGTAAGATATAATATGATCTGCGAAGTGTCATGTATTCCTCGTCTACAATTCAAATGAATGTAAATGCGACACTTCCTTGCTAGGAAATAGCGTCTGCAGATGTCTAGGTATCGTAGCGATAGAGTTCTAATGCTTCTTAAAACGCGATATCGCATCTCATTTCTATGTTTCATGGTAAGATATAATATGATTTGCGAAGTGTTATGTATTCCTCGTCTACACTTCATATGAATGTAAATGCGACACTTCCTTGCAAAGAAATAGCGTTTGCAGATGTCTACGTATCGTAGCAATAGATATCTAATGCTTCTTAAAATGCGGTATCGCATCTCATTTCTATAGTTTATGGTAAGATGTAATATGATTTGCGAAGTGTCATGTATTCCTCGTCTACACTTCATATGAATGTAAAAGCGACACTTCCTTGCAAGGAAATAGCGTTTGCAAATGTCTACCTATCGTAGCAATAGAGTTCTTATGAATCTTAAAACGCGATATCGCAACTCATTTCTATGTTTCATGGTAAGATATAATATGATTTGCGAAGTGTCATGTATTCCCCGTCTACACTTCAATTGAATGTAAATGCGACACTTCCTTGCTAGGAAATAGCGTCTGCAGATGTCTAGGTATCGTAGCGATAGAGTTCTAATGCTTCTTAAAACGCGATA
Source organism: Xylocopa sonorina (assembly GCF_050948175.1). Taxonomy (NCBI): domain Eukaryota; kingdom Metazoa; phylum Arthropoda; class Insecta; order Hymenoptera; family Apidae; genus Xylocopa; species Xylocopa sonorina. The sequence continues at coordinate 32,647 of NW_027490256.1, forward strand.
TCGCATCTCATTTCTATGTTTCATGGTAAGATATAATATGATTTGCGAAGTGTTATGTATTCCTCGTCTACACTTCAAATGAATGTAAATGCGACACTTCCTTGCAAGGAAATAGCGTATGCAAATGTCTACCTATCGTAGCAATAGAGTTCTTATGATTCTTAAAACGCGATATCGCATCTCATTTCCATGTTTCATGGTAAGATATAATATGATTTGCGAAGTGTCATGTATTCCTCGTCTACGATTCAAGTGAACGTAAATGCGACACTTCCTTGCAAGGAAATAGCGTTTGCAGATGTCTACGTATCGTAGCAATGGAGTTCTTATGATACTTAAAACGCGATATCACGTCTCATTTCTATGTTTCATGGTAAGATATAATATGATTTGCGAAGTGTTATGTATTCCTCGTCTACGATTCAAATGAACGTAAATGCGACACTTCCTTGCAAGGAAATAGCGTTTGCAGATGTCTACGTATCGTAGCAATGGAGTTCTTATGATACTTAAAACGCGATATCGCATCTCATTTCCATGTTTCATGGTAAGATATAATATGATTTGCGAAGTGTCATGTATTCCTCGTCTACACTTCAAATGAATGTAAATGCGACACTTCCTTGCTGGGAAATAGCGTCTGCAGATGCCTAGGTATCGTAGCGATAGAGTTCTAATGCTTCTTAAAACACGATATCGCATCTCATTTCTGTGTTTCATGGTAAGATATAATATGATTTGCGAAGTGTTATGTATTCCTCGTCTACACTTCAAATGAATGTGAATGCGACACTTCCTCGCTAGGAAAGAGCGTTTGCAGATGTCTAGGTATCGTAGTAATAGAGTTCTTATGATTCGTAAAACGCGATATCGCAACTCATTTCTATGTTTCATGGTAAGATATAATATGATTTGCGAAGTGTTATGTATTCCTCGTCTACACTTCAAATGAATGTGAACGCGACACTTCCTCGCTAGGAAATAGCGTTCGCAGATGTCTACGTATCGTAGCAATAGTGTTCTTATGATTCTTAAAACGCGATATCGCATCTCATTTCCATGTTTCATGGTAAGATATAATATGATTTGCGGAGTGTCATGTATTCCTCGTCTACACTTCAAATGAATGTAAATGCAACACTTCCTTGCTGGGAAATAGCGTCTGCAGATGCCTAGGTATCGTAGCGATAGAGTTCTAATGCTTCTTAAAACGCGATATCGCATCTCATTTCTATGTTTCATGGTAAGATATAATATGATTTGCGAAGTGTTATATATTCCTCGTCTACACTTCAAATGAATGTGAATGCGACACTTCCTCGCTAGGAAATAGCGCTTGCAGATGTCCACGTATCATAGCAATAGAGTTCTTATGATTCTTAAAACGCGATATCGTATCTCATTTCTATGTTTAATGGTAAGATATAATATGATCTGCGAAGTGTCATGTATTCCTCGTCTACGATTCAAATGAACGTAAATGCGACACTTCCTTGCAAGGAAATAGCGTTTGCAGATGTCTACGTATCGTAGCAATGGAGTTCTTATGATACTTAAAACGCGATATCACGTCTCATTTCTATGTTTCATGGTAAGATATAATATGATTTGCGAAGTGTTATGTATTCCTCGTCTACGATTCAAATGAAGGTAAATGCGACACTTCCTTGCAAGGAAATAGCGTTTGCAGATGTCTACGTATCGTAGCAATGGAGTTCTTATGATACTTAAAACGCGATATCGCATCTCATTTCCATGTTTCATGGTAAGATATAATATGATTTGCGAAGTGACATGTATTACTCGTCTACACTTCAAATGAATGTAAATGCGACACTTCCTTGCAAGGAAATAGCGTCTGCAGATGACTACGTATCGTAGCAATGGAGTTCTATCTCTTCTTAAAACGCGATATCGCATCTCATTTCTATGTTTCATGGTAAGATATAACATGATTTGCGAAGTGTTATGCATTCCTCGTCTACACTTCAAATGAATGTAAAAGCGACACTTCCTTGCAAGGTAATAGCGTTTGCAAATGTCTACCTATCGTAGCAATAGAGTTCTTATGATTCTCAAAACGCGATATCGCATCTCATTTCTATGTTTCATGGTAAGATATAATATGATTTGCGAAGTGTCATGTATTCCTCGTCTACACTTCAAATGAATGTAAATGCCATACTTCCTAGCAAGGAAATAGCGTTTGCAGATGTCTACGTATCGTGGCAATAGATTTCTAATGCTTCTTAAAACGCGATATCGCATCTCAATTCTATGTTTCATGGTAAGATATAATATGATTTGCGAAGTGTCATGTATTCCTCGTCTACACTTCAAATGAATGTAAATGCAACACTTCCTTGCTAGAAAATAGCGTCTGCAGATGTCTAGGTATCGTAGCAATAGAGTTCAAATACTTCTTAAAACGAGATATGCATATCATATTTTTGTTTCATGATAAGATATAATATTCATTGCGAAGTGTTATGCATTCCTCGTCTACGATTCAAATGAACGTAAATGCGACACTTCCATGCAAGGAAATAGCGTTTGCAGATGGCTACGTATCGTAGCAATGGAGTTCTTATGATACTTAAAACGCGATATCGCATCTCATTTCTATGTTTCATGGTAAGATATAATATGATTTGCGAAGATTCATGTATTCCTCGTCTACACTTCAAATGAATGTAAATGCGACACTTCCTTGCTGGGAAATAGCGTCTGCAGATGTCTGCGTATCGTAGCAATAGATTTCTAATGCTTCTTAAAACGCGATATCGCATCTCATTTCTATGTTTCATGGTAAGATATAATATGATTTGCGAAGTGTCATGTATTCCTCGTCTACACTTCAAATGAATGTAAATGCGACACTTCCTTGCTGGGAAATAGCGTTTGCAGATGTCTAGGTATCGTAGCAATAGAGTTAAAATGCTTCTTAAAACGAGATATTGCATCTCATATCTATGTTTCATGATAAGATATAGTATTCATTGCGAAGTGTTATGCATTCCTCGTATACGATTCAAATGATTGTAAATGCGACACTTCCTTGCAAGGAAATAGCGTTTGCAGTTGTCTACGTATCGTAGCAATAGAATTCTTATGATTCTTAAAACGCGATATCGCATCTCATTTCTATGTTTCATGGTAAGATATAATATGATTTGCGAAGTGTTATGTATTCCTCGTCTACACTTCAAATGAATGTGAATGCGACACTTCCTCGCTAGGAAATAGCGTTTGCAGATGTCTAGGTATCGTAGTAATAGAGTTCTTATGATACTTAAAACACGATATCGCATCTCATTTCTATGGTTTATGGTAATATATAATATGATTTGCGAAGTGTTATGTATTCCTCGTCTACACTTCAAACGAATGTGAATGCGACACTTCCTTGCTAGGAAATAGCGTCTGCAGATGTCTAGGTATCGTAGCGATAGAGTTCTAATGCTTCTTAAAACGCGATATCGCATCTCATATCTATGTTTCATGGTAAGATATAATATGATTTGCGAAGTGTTATGTATTCCTCGTCTACACTTCAAATGAATGTAAATGCGACACTTCCTTGCAAAGAAATAGTGTTTGCAGATGTCTACGTATCGTAGCAATAGATATCTAATGCTTCTTAAAACGCGATATCGCATCTCATTTCTATGTTTCATGGTAAGATATAATATGATTTGCGAAGTGTCATGTATTCCTCGTCTACACTTCAAATGAATGTAAATGCGACACTTCCTTGCTGGGAAATAGCGTCTGCAGATGTCTGCGTATCGTAGCAATAGATTTCTAATGCTTCTTAAAACGCGATATCGCATCTCATTTCTATGTTTCATGGTAAGATATAATATGATTTGCGAAGTGTCATGTATTCCTCGTCTACACTTCAAATGAATGTAAATGCGACACTTCCTTGCTGGGAAATAGCGTTTGCAGATGTCTAGGTATCGTAGCAATAGAGTTAAAATGCTTCTTAAAACGAGATATTGCATCTCATATCTATGTTTCATGATAAGATATAGTATTCATTGCGAAGTGTTATGCATTCCTCGTATACGACTCAAATGATTGTAAATGCGACACTTCCTTGCAAGGAAATAGCGTTTGCAGTTGTCTACGTATCGTAGCAATAGAATTCTTATGATTCTTAAAACGCGATATCGCATCTCATTTCTATGTTTCATGGTAAGATATAATATGATTTGCGAAGTGTTATGTATTCCTCGTCTACACTTCAAATGAATGTGAATGCGACACTTCCTCGCTAGGAAATAGCGTTTGCAGATGTCTAGGTATCGTAGTAATAGAGTTCTTATGATACTTAAAACACGATATCGCATCTCATTTCTATGGTTTATGGTAATATATAATATGATTTGCGAAGTGTTATGTATTCCTCGTCTACACTTCAAATGAATGTGAATGCGACACTTCCTTGCTAGGAAATAGCGTCTGCAGATGTCTAGGTATCGTAGCGATAGAGTTCTAATGCTTCTTAAAACGCGATATCGCATCTCATTTCTATGTTTCATGGTAAGATATAATATGATTTGCGAAGTGTTATGTATTCCTCGTCTACACTTCAAATGAATGTAAATGCGACACTTCCTTGCAAGGAAATAGCGTTTGCAAATGTCTACCTATCGTAGCAATAGAGTTCTTATGATTCTTAAAACGCGATATCGCATCTCATTTCCATGTTTCATGGTAAGATATAATATGATTTGCGAAGTGTCATGTATTCCTCGTCTACGATTCAAATGAACGTAAATGCGACACTTGCTTGCAAGGAAATAGCGTTTGCAAATGTCTACGTATCGTAGCAATGGAGTTCTTATGATACTTAAAACGCGATATCACGTCTCATTTCTATGTTTCATGGTAAGATATAATGTGATTTGCGAAGTGTTATGTATTCCTCGTCTACGATTCAAATGAACGTAAATGCGACACTTCCTTGCAAGGAAATAGCGTTTGCAGATGTCTACGTATCGTAGCAATGGAGTTCTTATGATACTTAAAACGCGATATCGCATCTCATTTCCATGTTTCATGGTAAGATATAATATGATTTGCGAAGTGTCATGTATTCCTCGTCTACACTTCAAATGAATGTAAATGCGACACTTCCTTGCTGGGAAATAGCGTCTGCAGATGCCTAGGTATCGTAGCGATAGGGTTCTAATGCTTCTTAAAACGCGATATCGCATCTCATTTCTGTGTTTCATGGTAAGATGTAATATGATTTGCGAAGTGTTATGTATTCCTCGTCTACACTTCAAATGAATGTGAATGCGACACTTCCTCGCTAGGAAAGAGCGTTTGCAGATGTCTAGGTATCGTAGTAATAGAGTTCTTATGATTCGTAAAACGCGATATCGCAACTCATTTCTATGTTTCATGGTAAGATATAATATGATTTGCGAAGTGTTATGTATTCCTCGTCTACACTTCAAATGAATGTGAACGCGACACTTCCTCGCTAGGAAATAGCGTTCGCAGATGTCTACGTATCGTAGCAATAGTGTTCTTATGATTCTTAAAACGCGATATCGCATCTCATTTCCATGTTTCATGGTAAGATATAATATGATTTGCGGAGTGTCATGTATTCCTCGTCTACACTTCAAATGAATGTAAATGCAACACTTCCTTGCTGGGAAATAGCGTCTGCAGATGCCTAGGTATCGTAGCGATAGAGTTCTAATGCTTCTTAAAACGCGATATCGCATCTCATTTCTATGTTTCATGGTAAGATATAATATGATTTGCGAAGTGTTATATATTCCTCGTCTACACTTCAAATGAATGTGAATGCGACACTTCCTCGCTAGGAAATAGCGCTTGCAGATGTCTACGTATCATAGCAATAGTGCTCTTATGATTCTTAAAACGCGATATCGTATCTCATTTCTATGTTTAATGGTAAGATATAATATGATCTGCGAAGTGTCATGTATTCCTCGTCTACGATTCAAATGAACGTAAATGCGACACTTCCTTGCAAGGAAATAGCGTTTGCAGATGTCTACGTATCGTAGCAATGGAGTTCTTATGATACTTAAAACGCGATATCACGTCTCATTTCTATGTTTCATGGTAAGATATAATATGATTTGCGAAGTGTTATGTATTCCTCGTCTACGATTCAAATGAACGTAAATGCGACACTTCCTTGCAAGGAAATAGCGTTTGCAGATGTCTACGTATCGTAGCAATGGAGTTCTTATGATACTTAAAACGCGATATCGCATCCCATTTCCATGTTTCATGGTAAGATATAATATGATTTGCGAAGTGACATGTATTACTCGTCTACACTTCAAATGAATGTAAATGCGACACTTCCTTGCAAGGAAATAGCGTTTGCAGATGTCTACGTATCGTGGCAATAGATTTCTAATGCTTCTTAAAACGCGATATCGCATCTCAATTCTCTGTTTCATGGTAAGATATAATATGATTTGCGAAGTGTCATGTATTCCTCGTCTACACTTCAAATGAATGTAAATGCAACACTTCCTTGCTAGAAAATAGCGTCTGCAGATGTCTAGGTATCGTAGCAATAGAGTTCAAATACTTCTTATAACGAGATATCCATATCATATTTTCGTTTCATGATAAGATATAATATTCATTGCGAAGTGTTATGCATTCCTCGTCTACGATTCAAATGAACGTAAATGCGACACTTCCATGCAAGGAAATAGCGTTTGCAGATGGCTACGTATCGTAGCAATGGAGTTCTTATGGTACTTAAAACGCGATATCGCATCTCACTTCTATGTTTCATGGTAAGATATAATATGATTTGCGAAGTGTCATGTATTCCTCGTCTACACTTCAAATGAATGTAAATGCGACACTTCCTTGCTGGGAAATAGCGTCTGCAGATGTCTGCGTATCGTAGCAATAGATTTCTAATGCTTCTTAAAACGCGATATCGCATCTCATTTCTATGTTTCATGGTAAGATATAATATGATTTGCGAAGTGTCATGTATTCCTCGTCTACACTTCAAATGAATGTAAATGCGACACTTCCTTGCTGGGAAATAGCGTTTGCAGATGTCTAGGTATCGTAGCAATAGAGTTAAAATGCTTCTTAAAACGAGATATTGCATCTCATATCTATGTTTCATGATAAGATATAGTATTCATTGCGAAGTGTTATGCATTCCTCGTATACGATTCAAATGATTGTAAATGCGACACTTCCTTGCAAGGAAATAGCGTTTGCAGTTGTCTACGTATCGTAGCAATAGAATTCTTATGATTCTTAAAACGCGATATCGCATCACATTTCTATGTTTCATGGTAAGATATAATATGATTTGCGAAGTGTTATGTATTCCTCGTCTACACTTCAAATGAATGTGAATGCGACACTTCCTCGCTAGGAAATAGCGTTTGCAGATGTCTAGGTATCGTAGTAATAGAGTTCTTATGATACTTAAAACACGATATCGCATCTCATTTCTATGGTTTATGGTAATATATAATATGATTTGCGAAGTGTTATGTATTCCTCGTCTACACTTCAAATGAATGTGAATGCGACACTTCCTTGCTAGGAAATAGCGTCTGCAGATGTCTAGGTATCGTAGCGATAGAGTTCTAATGCTTCTTAAAACGCGATATCGCATCTCATATCTATGTTTCATGGTAAGATATAATATGATTTGCGAAGTGTTATGTATTCCTCGTCTACACTTCAAATGAATGTAAATGCGACACTTCCTTGCAAAGAAATAGTGTTTGCAGATGTCTACGTATCGTAGCAATAGATATCTAATGCTTCTTAAAACGCGATATCGCATCTCATTTCTATGTTTCATGGTAAGATATAATATGATTTGCGAAGTGTCATGTATTCCTCGTCTACACTTCAAATGAATGTAAATGCGACACTTCCTTGCTGGGAAATAGCGTCTGCAGATGTCTGCGTATCGTAGCAATAGATTTCTAATGCTTCTTAAAACGCGATATCGCATCTCATTTCTATGTTTCATGGTAAGATATAATATGATTTGCGAAGTGTCATGTATTCCTCGTCTACACTTCAAATGAATGTAAATGCGACACTTCCTTGCTGGGAAATAGCGTTTGCAGATGTCTAGGTATCGTAGCAATAGAGTTAAAATGCTTCTTAAAACGAGATATTGCATCTCATATCTATGTTTCATGATAAGATATAGTATTCATTGCGAAGTGTTATGCATTCCTCGTATACGATTCAAATGATTGTAAATGCGACACTTCCTTGCAAGGAAATAGCGTTTGCAGTTGTCTACGTATCGTAGCAATAGAATTCTTATGATTCTTAAAACGCGATATCGCATCTCATTTCTATGTTTCATGGTAAGATATAATATGATTTGCGAAGTGTTATGTATTCCTCGTCTACACTTCAAATGAATGTGAATGCGACACTTCCTCGCTAGGAAATAGCGTTTGCAGATGTCTAGGTATCGTAGTAATAGAGTTCTTATGATACTTAAAACACGATATCGCATCTCATTTCTATGGTTTATGGTAATATATAATATGATTTGCGAAGTGTTATGTATTCCTCGTCTACACTTCAAATGAATGTGAATGCGACACTTCCTTGCTAGGAAATAGCGTCTGCAGATGTCTAGGAATCGTAGCGATAGAGTTCTAATGCTTCTTAAAACGCGATATCGCATCTCATTTCTATGTTTCATGGTAAGATATAATATGATTTGCGAAGTGTTATGTATTCCTCGTCTACACTTCAAATGAATGTAAATGCGACACTTCCTTGCAAGGAAATAGCGTTTGCAAATGTCTACCTATCGTAGCAATAGAGTTCTTATGATTCTTAAAACGCGATATCGTATCTCATTTCTATGTTTAATGGTAAGATATAATATGATCTGCGAAGTGTCATGTATTCCTCGTCTACGATTCAAATGAACGTAAATGCGACACTTCCTTGCAAGGAAATAGCGTTTGCAGATGTCTACGTATCGTAGCAATGGAGTTCTTATGATACTTAAAACGCGATATCGTATCTCATTTCTATGTTTAATGGTAAGATATAATATGATCTGCGAAGTGTCATGTATTCCTCGTCTACGATTCAAATGAACGTAAATGCGACACTTCCTTGCAAGGAAATAGCGTTTGCAGATGTCTACGTATCGTAGCAATGGAGTTCTTATGATACTTAAAACGCGATATCACGTCTCATTTCTATGTTTCATGGTAAGATATAATATGATTTGCGAAGTGTTATGTATTCCTCGTCTACGATTCAAATGAACGTAAATGCGACACTTCCTTGCAAGGAAATAGCGTTTGCAGATGTCTACGTATCGTAGCAATGGAGTTCTTATGATACTTAAAACGCGATATCGCATCTCATTTCCATGTTTCATGGTAAGATATAATATGATTTGCGAAGTGACATGTATTACTCGTCTACACTTCAAATGAATGTAAATGCGACACTTCCTTACAAGGAAATAGCGTCTGCAGATGACTACGTATCGTAGCAATGGAGTTCTAACTCTTCTTAAAACGCGATATCGCATCTCATTTCTATGTTTCATGGTAAGATATAACATGATTTGCGAAGTGTTATGTATTCCTCGTCTACACTTCAAATGAATGTAAAAGCGACACTTCCTTGCAAGGTAATAGCGTTTGCAAATGTCTACCTATCGTAGCAATAGAGTTCTTATGATTCTCAAAACGCGATATCGCATCTCATTTCTATGTTTCATGGTAAGATATAATATGATTTGCGAAGTGTCATGTATTCCTCGTCTACACTTCAAATGAATGTAAATGCCATACTTCCTAGCAAGGAAATAGCGTTTGCAGATGTCTACGTATCGTGGCAATAGATTTCTAATGCTTCTTAAAACGCGATATCGCATCTCAATTCTATGTTTCATGGTAAGATATAATATGATTTGCGAAGTGTCATGTATTCCTCGTCTACACTTCAAATGAATGTAAATGCAACACTTCCTTGCTAGAAAATAGCGTCTGCAGATGTCTAGGTATCGTAGCAATAGAGTTCAAATACTTCTTAAAACGAGATATGCATATCATATTTTTGTTTCATGATAAGATATAATATTCATTGCGAAGTGTTATGCATTCCTCGTCTACGATTCAAATGAACGTAAATGCGACACTTCCATGCAAGGAAATAGCGTTTGCAGATGGCTACGTATCGTAGCAATGGAGTTCTTATGATACTTAAAACGCGATATCGCATCTCATTTCTATGTTTCATGGTAAGATATAATATGATTTGCGAAGTGTCATGTATTCCTCGTCTACACTTCAAATGAATGTAAATGCGACACTTCCTTGCTGGGAAATAGCGTCTGCAGATGTCTGCGTATCGTAGCAATAGATTTCTAGTGCTTCTTAAAACGCGATATCGCATCTCATTTCTATGTTTCATGGTAAGATATAATATGATTTGCGAAGTGTCATGTATTCCTCGTCTACACTTCAAATGAATGTAAATGCGACACTTCCTTGCTGGGAAATAGCGTTTGCAGATGTCTAGGTATCGTAGCAATAGAGTTAAAATGCTTCTTAAAACGAGATATTGCATCTCATATCTATGTTTCATGATAAGATATAGTATTCATTGCGAAGTGTTATGCATTCCTCGTATACGATTCAAATGATTGTAAATGCGACACTTCCTTGCAAGGAAATAGCGTTTGCAGTTGTCTACGTATCGTAGCAATAGAATTCTTATGATTCTTAAAACGCGATATCGCATCTCATTTCTATGTTTCATGGTAAGATATAATATGATTTGCGAAGTGTTATGTATTCCTCGTCTACACTTCAAATGAATGTGAATGCGACACTTCCTCGCTAGGAAATAGCGTTTGCAGATGTCTAGGTATCGTAGTAATAGAGTTCTTATGATACTTAAAACACGATATCGCATCTCATTTCTATGGTTTATGGTAATATATAATATGATTTGCGAAGTGTTATGTATTCCTCGTCTACACTTCAAATGAATGTGAATGCGACACTTCCTTGCTAGGAAATAGCGTCTGCAGATGTCTAGGTATCGTAGCGATAGAGTTCTAATGCTTCTTAAAACGCGATATCGCATCTCATATCTATGTTTCATGGTAAGATATAATATGATTTGCGAAGTGTTATGTATTCCTCGTCTACACTTCAAATGAATGTAAATGCGACACTTCCTTGCAAAGAAATAGTGTTTGCAGATGTCTACGTATCGTAGCAATAGATATCTAATGCTTCTTAAAACGCGATATCGCATCTCATTTCTATGTTTCATGGTAAGATATAATATGATTTGCGAAGTGTCATGTATTCCTCGTCTACACTTCAAATGAATGTAAATGCGACACTTCCTTGCTGGGAAATAGCGTCTGCAGATGTCTGCGTATCGTAGCAATGGATTTCTAATGCTTCTTAAAACGCGATATCGCATCTCACTTCTATGTTTCATGGTAAGATATAATATGATTTGCGAAGTGTCATGTATTCCTCGTCTACACTTCAAATGAATGTAAATGCGACACTTCCTTGCTGGGAAATAGCGTTTGCAGATGTCTACCTATCGTAGCAATAGAGTTAAAATGCTTCTTAAAACGAGATATTGCATCTCATATCTATGTTTCATGATAAGATATAGTATTCATTGCGAAGTGTTATGCATTCCTCGTATACGATTCAAATGATTGTAAATGCGACACTTCCTTGCAAGGAAATAGCGTTTGCAGTTGTCTACGTATCGTAGCAATAGAATTCTTATGATTCTTAAAACGCGATATCGCATCTCATTTCTATGTTTCATGGTAAGATATAATATGATTTGCGAAGTGTTATGTATTCCTCGTCTACACTTCAAATGAATGTGAATGCGACACTTCCTCGCTAGGAAATAGCGTTTGCAGATGTCTAGGTATCGTAGTAATAGAGTTCTTATGATACTTAAAACACGATATCGCATCTCATTTCTATGGTTTATGGTAATATATAATAGGATTTGCGAAGTGTTATGTATTCCTCGTCTACACTTCAAATGAATGTGAATGCGACACTTCCTTGCTAGGAAATAGCGTCTGCAGATGTCTAGGTATCGTAGCGATAGAGTTCTAATGCTTCTTAAAACGCGATATCGCATCTCATTTCTATGTTTCATGGTAAGATATAATATGATTTGCGAAGTGTTATGTATTCCTCGTCTACACTTCAAATGAATGTGAATGCGACTCTTCCTCGCTAGGAAAGAGCGTTTGCAGATGTCTAGGTATCGTAGTAATAGAGTTCTTATGATTCGTAAAACGCGATATCGCAACTCATTTCTATGTTTCATGGTAAGATATAATATGATTTGCGAAGTGTTATGTATTCCTCGTCTACACTTCAAATGAATGTGAACGCGACACTTCCTCGCTAGGAAATAGCGTTCGCAGATGTCTACGTATCGTAGCAATAGTGTTCTTATGATTCTTAAAACGCGATATCGCATCTCATTTCTATGTTTCATGGTAAGATATAATATGATTTGCGAAGTGTTATATATTCCACGTCTACACTTCAAATGAATGTGAATGCGACACTTCCTCGCTAGGAAATAGCGCTTGCAGATGTCTACGTATCATAGCAATAGTGTTCTTATGATTCTTAAAACGCGATATCGTATCTCATTTCTATGTTTAATGGTAAGATATAATATGATCTGCGAAGTGTCATGTATTCCTCGTCTACGATTCAAATGAACGTAAATGCGACACTTCCTCGCAAGGAAATAGCGTTTGCAGATGTCTACGTATCGTAGCAATGGAGTTCTTATGATACTTAAAACGCGATATCACGTCTCATTTCTATGTTTCATGGTAAGATATAATATGATTTGCGAAGTGTTATGTATTCCTCGTCTACGATTCAAATGAACGTAAATGCGACACTTCCTTGCAAGGAAATAGCGTTTGCAGATGTCTACGTATCGTAGCAATGGAGTTCTTATGATACTTAAAACGCGATATCGCATCTCATTTCCATGTTTCATGGTAAGATATAATATGATTTGCGAAGTGACATGTATTACTCGTCTACACTTCAAATGAATGTAAATGCGACACTTCCTTGCAAGGAAATAGCGTTTGCAGATGTCTACCTATCGTAGCAATAGAGTTCTAGTGCTTCTTAAAACGCGATATTGCATCTCATATCTATGTTTCATGATAAGATATAATATTCATTGAGAAGTGTTATGCATTCCTCGTATACGATTCAAATGAATGTGAATGCGACACTACCTTGCAAGGAAGTAGCGTTTGCGGTTGTCTACGTATCGAAGCAATAGAGTTCTTATGATTCTTAAAACGCGATATCGCAGCCCATTTCTATGTTTCATGGTAAGATATAATATGATTTGCGAAGTGTTATGTATTCCTCGTCTACACTTCAAATGAATGTGAATGCGACACTTCCTCGCCAGGAAATAGCGTTTGCAGATATCTACGTATCGTAGCAATAGAGTTCTTATGATTCTTAAAACGCGATATCGCATCTCATTTCTATGTTTTATGGTAAGATATAATATGATTTGCTAAGTGTTATGTATTCCTCGTCTACACTTCAAAGGAATGTAAATGCGACACTTCCTTGCAAAGAAATAGCATTTGCAGATGTCTACGTATCGTAGCAATAGATTTCTAAAGCTTCTTAAAACGCGATATCGCATCTCATTTCTATGTTTCATGGTAAGATATAATATAATTTGCGAAGTGTCATGAATTCCTCGTCTACACTTCAAATGAATGTAAATGCGATACTTCCTTGCAACTATATAGCGTTTGCAGATGTCTACGTATCGAAGCAATAGTGTTCAAATGCTTCTTAAAACGAGATATTGCATCTCATATCTATGTTTCATGATAAGATATAATATTCATTGCGAAGTGTTATGCATTCCTCGTCTACGATTCAAATGAGTGTAAATGCGACACTTCCTTGCAAGGAAATAGCGTTTGCAGATGTCTACGTATCGTAGCAATAGAGCTCTTATGATTCTTAAAATGCGATATCGAATCTCATTTCTATGTTTCATGGAAAGAAATAATGTGATTTGCGAAGTGTTATGCATTCCTCGTCTACGATTCAAATGAATGTAAATGCGACACTTCCTTGCAAGGAAAAAGCGTTTGCAGATGTCTACGTATCGTAGCAATAGATTTCTAATGCTTCTTAAAACGCGATATGGCATCTCATTTCTATGTTTCATGATAAGATATAATATGATTTGCGAAGTGTCATGTATTCCTCGTCTACACTTCAAATGAATGTAAATGCGACACTTCCTTGCAAGGAAATAGCGTTTGCAGATGTCTACGTATCGAAGTAATAGAGTTCAAATGCTTCTTAAAACGAGATATTGCATCTCATATCTATGTTTCATGATAAGATATAATATTCATTATGAAGTGTTATGCATTCCTCGTATACGATTCAAATGAATGTAAATGCGACACTTCCTTGCTAGGAAATAGCGTTTGCAGATGTCTACGTATCGTAGCAATAGATTACTAATGCTACTTAAAACGCGATATCGCATCTCATTTCTATATTTCATGGTAAGATATAATATGATTGGCGTACTCTTATGTATTCCTCGTCTACACTTCAAATGAATGTAAATGCGACACTTCTTTGCTAGGAAATAGCGTCTGCAGATGTCTAGGTATCGCAGCAATAGAGTTCAAATGCTTCTTAAAACGAGATATTGCATCTCATATCTATTTCTCATGATAAGATATAATATTCATTGCGAGGTGTTATGCATTCCTCGTATACGATTCAAATGAATGTAAATGCGACACTTCCTTCCTAGGAAATAGCGTCTGCAGATGTCTAGGTATCGTAACAATAGAGTTCAAATGCTTCTTAAAACTAGATATTGCATCTCATATCTATGTTTCATGATAAGATATAATATTCATTGCGAAGTGTAATGCATTCCTCGTATACGATTCAAATGAATGTAAATGCGACACTACCTTGCAAGGAAATAGCGTTTGCGGTTGTCTACGTATCGAAGCAATAGAGTTCTTATGATTCTTAAAACGCGATATCGCAGCCCATTTCTATGTTTCATGGTAAGATATAATATGATTTGCGAAGTGTTATGTATTCCTCGTCTACACTTCAAATGAATGTGAATGCGACACTTCCTCGCTAGGAAATAGCGTTTGCAGATGTCTACGTATCGTAGCAATAGAGTTCTTATGATTCTTAAAACGCGATATCGCATCTCATTTCTATGTTTTATGGTAAGATATAATATGATTTGCGAAGTGTTATGTATTCCTCGTCTACACTTCAAAGGAATGTAAATGCGACACTTCCTTGCAAAGAAATAGCGTTTGCAGATGTCTACGTATCGTTGCAATAGATTTCTAATGCTTCTTAAAACGCGATATCGCATCTCATTTCTATGTTTCATGGTAAGATATAATATAATTTGCGAAGTGTCATGTATTCCTCGTCTACACTTCAAACGAATGTAAATGCGATACTTCCTTGCAATTAAATAGCGTTTGCAGATGTCTACGTATCGAAGTAATAGAGTTCAAATGCTTCTTAAAACGAGATATTGCATCTCATATCTGTGTTTCATGATAAGATATAATATTCATCATGAAGTGTTATGCATTCCTCGTATACGATTCAAATGAATGTAAATGCGACACTTCCCTGCTAGGAAATAGCGTCTGCAGATGTCTAAGTATCGTAGCGATAAAGTTCTAATGCTTCCTAAAACGCGATATCGCATCTCATTTCTATGTTTCATGGTAAGATATAATATGATTTGTGAATTGTTATTTATTCCTCGTCTACACTTCAAATGAATGTAAAGGCGACACTTCCTTGCAAGGAAATAGCGTTTGCAGATGTCTACCTGTCGTAGCAATAGAGTTCTAATGCTTCTTAAAACGCGATATTGCATCTCATTTCTATGTTTCATGGTAAGATATAATATGATTTGCGAAGTGTTATGTATTTCTCGTCTACACTTCAAATGAATGTAAATGCGACACTTCCTCGCTAGGAAATAGCGTCTGCAGATGTCTACGTATCGTAGCAATAGAGTTCTTATGATTTCTAAAACGCGATATCGCATCTCATTTCTATGGTTTATGGTAAGATATAATATGATTTGCGAAGTGTCATGTATTCCTCGTCTACACTTCAAATGAAGGTAAATGCGACACTTCCTTGCAAGGAAATAGCGTCTGCAGATGTCTACGTATCGCAGCAATAGAGTTCTTATGATTCTTGAAACGCGATATCGCATCTTATTTCTATGGTTTATGGTAAGATATAATATGATTTGCGAAGTGTCATGTATTCCTCGTCTACACTTCATATGAATGTAAATGCGACACTTCCTTGCAAGGAAATAGCGTTTGCAGATGTCTACCTATCGTAGCAATAGAGTTCTAGTGCTTCTTAAAACGCGATATTGCATCTCATATCTATGTTTCATGATAAGATATAATATTCATTGAGAAGTGTTATGCATTCCTCGTCTACGATTCAAATGAATGTAAATGCGACACTTCCTTGCCAGGAAATAGCGTTTGCAGATGTCTACGTATCGTAGCAATGGAGTTCTTATGATACCTAAAACCCGACATCGCATCTCATTTCTATGTTTCATGGTAAGATATAATATGATTTGCGAAGTGTCATGTATTCCTCGTCTACACTTCATATGAATGTAAATGCGACACTTCCTTGCAAGGAAATAGCGTTTGCAGATGTCTACCTATCGTAGCAATAGAGTTCTAGTGCTTCTTAAAACGCGATATTGCATCTCATATCTATGTTTCATGATAAGATATAATATTCATTGAGAAGTGTTATGCATTCCTCGTCTACGATTCAAATGAATGTAAATGCGACACTTCCTTGCCAGGAAATAGCGTTTGCAGATGTCTACGTATCGTAGCAATGGAGTTCTTATGATACTTAAAACACGATATCGCATCTCATTTCTATGTTTCATGGTAAAATATAATATGATTTGCGAAGTGTCATGTATTCCTCGTCTACACTTCAAATGAATGTAAATGCGACACTTCCTTGCTAGGAAATAGCGTCTGCAGATGTCTAGGTATCGTAGTAATAAAGTTCAAATGCTTCTTAAAACTAGATATTGCATCTCATATCTATGTTTCATGATAAGATATAATATTCATTGCGAAGTGTTATGCATTCCTCGTATACGATTCAAGTGAATGTAAATGCGACACTTCCTTGCTAGGAAATAGCGTCTGCAGATGTCTAGGTATCGTAACAATAGAGTTCAAATGCTTCTTAAAACTAGATATTGCATCTCATATCTATGTTTCATGATAAGATATAATATTCATTGCGAAGTGTTATGCATTCCTCGTATACGATTCAAATGAATGTGAATGCGACACTACCTTGCAAGGAAGTAGCGTTTGCGCTTGTCTACGTATCGAAGCAATAGAGTTCTTATGATTCTTAAAACGCGATATCGCAGCCCATTTCTATGTTTCATGGTAAGATATAATATGATTTGCGAAGTGTTATGTATTCCTCGTCTACACTTCAAATGAATGTGAATGCGACACTTCCTCGCCAGGAAATAGCGTTTGCAGATGTCTACGTATCGTAGCAATAGAGTTCTTATGATTCTTAAAACGCGATATCGCATCTCATTTCTATGTTTTATGGTAAGATATAATATGATTTGCTAAGTGTTATGTATTCCTCGTCTACACTTCAAAGGAATGTAAATGCGACACTTCCTTGCAAAGAAATAGCGTTTGCAGATGTCTACGTATCGTAGCAATAGATTTCTAAAGCTTCTTAAAACGCGATATCGCATCTCATTTCTATGTTTCATGGTAAGATATAATATAATTTGCGAAGTGTCATGAATTCCTCGTCTACACTTCAAATGAATGTAAATGCGATACTTCCTTGCAACTAAATAGCGTTTGCAGATGTCTACGTATCGAAGCAATAGTGTTCAAATGCTTCTTAAAACGAGATATTGCATCTCATATCTATGTTTCATGATAAGATATAATATTCATTGCGAAGTGTTATGCATTCCTCGTCTACGATTCAAATGAGTGTAAATGCGACACTTCCTTGCAAGGAAATAGCGTTTGCAGATGTCTACGTATCGTAGCAATAGAGCTCTTATGATTCTTAAAATGCGATATCGAATCTCATTTCTATGTTTCATGGCAAGAAATAATGTGATTTGCGAAGTGTTATGCATTCCTCGTCTACGATTCAAATGAATGTAAATGCGACACTTCCTTGCAAGGAAAAAACGTTTGCAGATGTCTACGTATCGTAGCAATAGATTTCTAATGCTTCTTAAAACGCGATATGGCATCTCATTTCTATGTTTCATGATAAGATATAATATGATTTGCGAAGTGTCATGTATTCCTCGTCTACACTTCAAATGAATGTAAATGCGACACTTCCTTGCAAGGAAATAGCGTTTGCAGATGTCTACGTATCGAAGTAATAGAGTTCAAATGCTTCTTAAAACGAGATATTGCATCTCATATCTATGTTTCATGATAAGATATAATATTCATTATGAAGTGTTATGCATTCCTCGTATACGATTCAAATGAATGTAAATGCGACACTTCCTTGCTAGGAAATAGCGTTTGCAGATGTCTACGTATCGTAGCAATAGATTACTAATGCTACTTAAAACGCGATATCGCATCTCATTTCTATATTTCATGGTAAGATATAATATGATTGGCGTACTCTTATGTATTCCTCGTCTACACTTCAAATGAATGTAAATGCGACACTTCTTTGCTAGGAAATAGCGTCTGCAGATGTCTAGGTATCGCAGCAATAGAGTTCAAATGCTTCTTAAAACGAGATATTGCATCTCATATCTATTTCTCATGATAAGATATAATATTCATTGCGAAGTGTTATGCATTCCTCGTATACGATTCAAATGAATGTAAATGCGACACTTCCTTCCTAGGAAATAGCGTCTGCAGATGTCTAGGTATCGTAACAATAGAGTTCAAATGCTTCTTAAAACTAGATATTGCATCTCATATCTATGTTTCATGATAAGATATAATATTCATTGCGAAGTGTAATGCATTCCTCGTATACGATTCAAATGAATGTAAATGCGACACTACCTTGCAAGGAAATAGCGTTTGCGGTTGTCTACGTATCGAAGCAATAGAGTTCTTATGATTCTTAAAACGCGATATCGCAGCCCATTTCTATGTTTCATGGTAAGATATAATATGATTTGCGAAGTGTTATGTATTCCTCGTCTACACTTCAAATGAATGTGAATGCGACACTTCCTCGCTAGGAAATAGCGTTTGCAGATGTCTACGTATCGTAGCAATAGAGTTCTTATGATCCTTAAAACGCGATATCGCATCTCATTTCTATGTTTTATGGTAAGATATAATATGATTTGCGAAGTGTTATGTATTCCTCGTCTACACTTCAAAGGAATGTAAATGCGACACTTCCTTGCAAAGAAATAGCGTTTGCAGATGTCTACGTATCGTTGCAATAGATTTCTAATGCTTCTTAAAACGCGATATCGCATCTCATTTCTATGTTTCATGGTAAGATATAATATAATTTGCGAAGTGTCATGTATTCCTCGTCTACACTTCAAACGAATGTAAATGCGATACTTCCTTGCAATTAAATAGCGTTTGCAGATGTCTACGTATCGAAGTAATAGAGTTCAAATGCTTCTTAAAACGAGATATTGCATCTCATATCTGTGTTTCATGATAAGATATAATATTCATCATGAAGTGTTATGCATTCCTCGTATACGATTCAAATGAATGTAAATGCGACACTTCCCTGCTAGGAAATAGCGTCTGCAGATGTCTAAGTATCGTAGCGATAAAGTTCTAATGCTTCCTAAAACGCGATATCGCATCTCATTTCTATGTTTCATGGTAAGATATAATATGATTTGTGAATTGTTATTTATTCCTCGTCTACACTTCAAATGAATGTAAAGGCGACACTTCCTTGCAAGGAAATAGCGTTTGCAGATGTCTACCTGTCGTAGCAATAGAGTTCTAATGCTTCTTAAAACGCGATATTGCATCTCATTTCTATGTTTCATGGTAAGATATAATATGATTTGCGAAGTGTTATGTATTTCTCGTCTACACTTCAAATGAATGTAAATGCGACACTTCCATGCAAGGAAATAGCGTTTGCAGATTTCTACGTATCGTAGCAATAGATTTCTAATGCTTCTTAGAACGCGATATCGCATCTCATTTCTATGTTTCATGGTAAGATATAATATGATTTGCGAAGTGTTATGAATTCCTCGTCTACACTTCAAATGAATGTAAATGCGACACTTCCTTGCAAAGAAATAGCGTTTGCAGATGTCTACGTATCGTAGCAATAGATTACTAATGCTACTTAAAACGCGATATCGCATCTCATTTCTATGTTTCATGGTAAGATACAATATGATTGGCGAACTCTTACGTATTCCTCGTCTACACTTCAAATGAATGTAAATGCGACACTTCTTTGCTAGGAAATAGCGTCTGCAGATGTCTAGGTATCGCAGCAATAGAGTTCAAATGCTTCTTAAAACGAGATATTGCATCTCATATCTATGTCTCATGATAAGATATAATATTCATTGCGAAGTGTCATGCATTCCTCGTATTCGATTCAAATGAATGTAAATGCGACACTTCCTTGCAAGGAAATAGCGTTTGCAGATGTCTACGCATCGTAGCAATAGAGTTCTTATGATTCTTAAAACGCAATACCGCATCTCATTTCTATGTTTCATGGTAAGATATAATATGATTTGCGAAGTGTCATGTATTCCTCGTCTACACTTCAAATGAATGTAAATGCGTCACGTCTTTGCTAGGAAATAGCATCTGCAGATGTCTAGGTATCGTAGCAATAGAGTTCAAATGCTTCTTAAAACGAGATATTGCATCTCATATCTATGTTTCATGATAAGATATAATATTCATTGCGAAGTGTTATGCATTCCTCGTCTGCACTTCAAATGAATGTAAATGCGACACTTCCTTGCAAAGAAATAGCGTTTGCAGATGTCTACGTATCGTAGCAATAGATTACTAATGCTACTTAAAACGCGATATCGCATCTCATTTCTATGTTTCATGGTAAGATATTATATGATTTGCGAAGTGTCATGTATTCCTCGTCTACACTTCAAATGAATGTAAATGCGACACTTCTTTGCTAGGAAATAGCGTCTGCAGATGTCTAGGTATCGTAGCAATAGAGTTCAAATGCTTCTTAAAACGAGATATTGCATCTCATATCTATGTTTCATGGTAAGATATAATATGATTTGCGAAGTGTTATGTATTCCTCGTCTACACTTCAAATGAATGTAAATGCGACACTTCCTTGCAAGGAAAAAGCGTTTGCAGATGTCTACGTATCGTAGCAATAGATTTCTAATGCTTCTTAAAACGCGATATCGCATCTCATTTCTATGTTTCATGATAAGATATAATATGATTTGCGAAGTGTCATGTATTCCTCGTCTACACTTCAAATGAATGTAAATGCGACACTTCCTTGCAAGGAAATAGCGTTTGCAGATGTCTACGTATCGAAGTAATAGAGTTCAAATGCTTCTTAAAACGAGATATTGCATCTCATATCTATGTTTCATGATAAGATATAATATTCATTATGAAGTGTTATGCATTCCTCGTATACGATTCAAATGAATGTAAATGCGACACTTCCTTGCTAGGAAATAGCGTTTGCAGATGTCTACGTATCGTAGCAATAGATTACTAATGCTACTTAAAACGCGATATCGCATCTCATTTCTATGTTTCATGGTAAGATATAATATGATTGGCGAACTCTTATGTATTCCTCGTCTACACTTCAAATGAATGTAAATGCGACACTTCTTTGCTAGGAAATAGCGTCTGCAGATGTCTAGGTATCGTAACAATAGATTTCTAATGCTTCTTAAAACGCGATATCGCATCTCATTTCTATGTTTCATGGTAAGATATAATATTCATTGCGAAGTGTTATGCATTCCTCGTCTGCACTTCAAATGAATGTAAATGCGACACTTCCTTGCAAAGAAATAGCGTTTGCAGATGTCTACGTATCGTAGCAATAGATTACTAATGCTACTTAAAACGCGATATCGCATCTCATTTCTATGTTTCATGGTAAGATATTATATGATTTGCGAAGTGTCATGTATTCCTCGTCTACACTTCAAATGAATGTAAATGCGACACTTCTTTGCTAGGAAATAGCGTCAGCAGATGTCTAGGTATCGTAGCAATAGAGTTCAAATGCTTCTTAAAACGAGATATTGCATCTCATATCTATGTTTCATGGTAAGATATAATATGATTTGCGAAGTGTTATGTATTCCTCGTCTACACTTCAAATGAATGTGAATGCGACACTTCCTCGCTAGGAAATAGCGTTTGCAGATGTCTACGTATCGTAGCAATAGAGTTCTTATGATTCTTAAAACGCGATATCGCATCTCATTTCTATGTTTTATGGTAAGATATAATATGATTTACGAAGTGTTATGTATTCCTCGTCTACACTTCAAAGGAATGTAAATGCGACACTTCCTTGCAAAGAAATAGCGTTTGCAGATGTCTACGTATCGTTGCAATAGATTTCTAATGCTTCTTAAAACGCGATATCGCATCTCATTTCTATGTTTCATGGTAAGATATAATATAATTTGCGAAGTGTCATGTATTCCTCGTCTACACTTCAAACGAATGTAAATGCGATACTTCCTTGCAATTAAATAGCGTTTGCAGATGTCTACGTATCGAAGTAATAGAGTTCAAATGCTTCTTAAAACGAGATATTGCATCTCATATCTGTGTTTCATGATAAGATATAATATTCATTATGAAGTGTTATGCATTCCTCGTATACGATTCAAATGAATGTAAATGCGACACTTCCCTGCTAGGAAATAGCGTCTGCAGATGTCTAAGTATCGTAGCGATAAAGTTCTAATGCTTCCTAAAACGCGATATCGCATCTCATTTCTATGTTTCATGGTAAGATATAATATGATTTGTGAATTGTTATTTATTCCTCGTCTACACTTCAAATGAATGTAATGGCGACACTTCCTTGCAAGGAAATAGCGTTTGCAGATGTCTACCTGTCGTAGCAATAGAGCTCTAATGCTTCTTAAAACGCGATATTGCATCTCATTTCTATGTTTCATGGTAAGATATAATATGATTTGCGAAGTGTTATGTATTTCTCGTCTACACTTCAAATGAATGTAAATGCGACACTTCCATGCAAGGAAATAGCGTTTGCAGATTTCTACGTATCGTAGCAATAGATTTCTAATGCTTCTTAAAACGCGATATCGCATCTCATTTCTATGTTTCATGGTAAGATATAATATGATTTGCGAAGTGTTATGAATTCCTCGTCTACACTTCAAATGATTGTAAATGCGACACTTCCTTGCAAAGAAATAGCGTTTGCAGATGTCTACGTATCGTAGCAATAGATTACTAATGCTACTTAAAACGCGATATCGCATCTCATTTCTATGTTTCATGGTAAGATACAATATGATTGGCGAACTCTTATGTATTCCTCGTCTACACTTCAAATGAATGTAAATGCGTCACGTCTTTGCTAGGAAATAGCATCTGCAGATGTCTAGGTATCGTAGCAATAGAGTTCAAATGCTTCTTAAAACGAGATATTGCATCTCATATCTATGTTTCATGATAAGATATAATATTCATTGCGAAGTGTTATGCATTCCTCGTCTGCACTTCAAATGAATGTAAATGCGACACTTCCTTGCAAAGAAATAGCGTTTGCAGATGTCTACGTATCGTAGCAATAGATTACTAATGCTACTTAAAACGCGATATCGCATCTCATTTCTATGTTTCATGGTAAGATATTATATGATTTGCGAAGTGTCATGTATTCCTCGTCTACACTTCAAATGAATGTAAATGCGACACTTCTTTGCTAGGAAATAGCGTCTGCAGATGTCTAGGTATCGTAGCAATAGAGTTCAAATGCTTCTTAAAACGAGATATTGCACCTCATATCTATGTTTCATGGTAAGATATAATATGATTTGCGAAGTGTTATGTATTCCTCGTCTACACTTCAAATGAATGTAAATGCGACACTTCCTTGCAAGGAAAAAGCGTTTGCAGATGTCTACGTATCGTAGCAATAGATTTCTAATGCTTCTTAAAACGCGATATCGCATCTCATTTCTATGTTTCATGATAAGATATAATATGATTTGCGAAGTGTCATGTATTCCTCGTCTACACTTCAAATGAATGTAAATGCGACACTTCCTTGCAAGGAAATAGCGTTTGCAGATGTCTACGTATCGAAGTAATAGAGTTCAAATGCTTCTTAAAACGAGATATTGCATCTCATATCTATGTTTCATGATAAGATATAATATTCATTATGAAGTGTTATGCATTCCTCGTATACGATTCAAATGAATGTAAATGCGACACTTCCTTGCTAGGAAATAGCGTTTGCAGATGTCTACGTATCGTAGCAATAGATTACTAATGCTACTTAAAACGCGATATCGCATCTCATTTCTATGTTTCATGGTAAGATATAATATGATTGGCGAACTCTTATGTATTCCTCGTCTAAACTTCAAATGAATGTAAATGCGACACTTCATTGCTAGGAAATAGCGTCTGCAGATGTCTAGGTATCGTAACAATAGAGTTCAAATGCTTCTTAAAACTAGATATTGCATCTCATATCTATGTTTCATGATAAGATATAATATTCATTGCGAAGTGTTATGCATTCCTCGTCTGCACTTCAAATGAATGTAAATGCGACACTTCCTTGCAAAGAAATAGCGTTTGCAGATGTCTACGTATCGTAGCAATAGATTACTAATGCTACTTAAAACGCGATATCGCATCTCATTTCTATGTTTAATGGTAAGATATTATATGATTTGCGAAGTGTCATGTATTCCTCGTCTACACTTCAAATGAATGTAAATGCAACACTTCTTTGCTAGGAAATAGCGTCTGCAGATGTCTAGGTATCGTAGCAATAGAGTTCAAATGCTTCTTAAAACGAGATATTGCATCTCATATCTATGTTTCATGGTAAGATATAATATGATTTGCGAAGTGTTATGTATTCCTCGTCTACACTTCAAATGAATGTGAATGCGACACTTCCTCGCTAGGAAATAGCGTTTGCAGATGTCTACGTATCGTAGCAATAGAGTTCTTATGATTCTTAAAACGCGATATCGCAACTCATTTCTATGTTTTATGGTAAGATATAATATGATTTGCGAAGTGTTATGTATTCCTCGTCTACACTTCAAAGGAATGTAAATGCGACACTTCCTTGCAAAGAAATAGCGTTTGCAGATGTCTACGTATCGTTGCAATAGATTTCTAATGCTTCTTAAAACGCGATATCGCATCTCATTTCTATGTTTCATGGTAAGATATAATATAATTTGCGAAGTGTCATGTATTCCTCGTCTACACTTCAAACGAATGTAAATGCGATACTTCCTTGCAATTATATAGCGTTTGCAGATGTCTACGTATCGAAGTAATAGAGTTCAAATGCTTCTTAAAACGAGATATTGCATCTCATATCTGTGTTTCATGATAAGATATAATATTCATTATGAAGTGTTATGCATTCCTCGTATACGATTCAAATGAATGTAAATGCGACACTTCCCTGCTAGGAAATAGCGTCTGCAGATGTCTAAGTATCGTAGCGATAAAGTTCTAATGCTTCCTAAAACGCGATATCGCATCTCATTTCTATGTGTCATGGTAAGATATAATATGATTTGCGAAGTGTTATGTATTTCTCGTCTACACTTCAAATGAATGTAAATGCGACACTTCCATGCAAGGAAATAGCGTTTGCAGATTTCTACGTATCGTAGCAATAGATTTCTAATGCTTCTTAAAACGCGATATCGCATCTCATTTCTATGTTTCATGGTAAGATATAATATGATTTGCGAAGTGTTATGAATTCCTCGTCTACACTTCAAATGAATGTAAATGCGACACTTCCTTGCAAAGAAATAGCGTTTGCAGATGTCTACGTATCGTAGCAATAGATTACTAATGCTACTTAAAACGCGATATCGCATCTCATTTCTATGTCTCATGGTAAGATATAATATGATTGGCGAACTCTTATGTATTCCTCGTCTACACTTCAAATGAATGTAAATGCGACACTTCTTTGCTAGGAAATAGCGTCTGCAGATGTCTAGGTATCGCAGCAATAGAGTTCAAATGCTTCTTAAAACGAGATATTGCATCTCATATCTATGTCTCATGATAAGATATAATATTCATTGCGAAGTGTTATGCATTCCTCGTATTCGATTCAAATGAATGTAAATGCGACACTTCCTTCCAAGGAAATAGCGTTTGCAGATGTCTACGCATCGTAGCAATAGAGTTCTTATGATTCTTAAAACGCAATACCGCATCTCATTTCTATGTTTCATGGTAAGATATAATATGATTTGCGAAGTGTCATGTATTCCTCGTCTACACTTCAAATGAATGTAAATGCGTCACGTCTTTGCTAGGAAATAGCATCTGCAGATGTCTAGGTATCGTAGCAATAGAGTTCAAATGCTTCTTAAAACGAGATATTGCATCTCATATCTATGTTTCATGATAAGATATAATATTCATTGCGAAGTGTTGTGCATTCCTCGTATACGATTCAAATGAATGTAAATGCGACACTTCCATGCAAGGAAATAGCGTTTGCAGATTTCTACGTATCGTAGCAATAGGTTTCTAATGCTTCTTAAAACGCGATATCGCATCTCATTTCAATGTTTCATGGTAAGATATAATATGATTTGCGGAGTGCTATGTATTCCTCGTCTGCACTTCAAATGAATGTAAATGCGACACTTCCTTGCAAAGAAATAGCGTTTGCAGATGTCTACGTATCGTAGCAATAGATTACTAATGCTTCTAAAAACGCGATAACGCATCTCATTTCTATGTTTCATGGTAAGATATAATATGATTTGCGAAGTGTTATGTATTCCTCGTATACGATTCAAATGAATGTAAATGCGACACTTCCTTGCAAGGAAATAGCGTTTGCAGATGTCTACGCATCGTAGCAATAGAGTTCTTATGATTCTTAAAACGCGATATCGAATCTCATTTCTATGTTTCATGGCAAGAAATAATGTGATTTGCGAAGTGTTATGCATTCCTCGTCTACGATTCAAATGAATGTAAATGCGACACTTCCTTGCAAGAAAATAGCGTTTGCAGATGTCTACCTATCGTAGCAATAGGGTTCTAATGCTTCATAAAACGCGATATCGCATCTCATTTCTTTGTTTCATGGTAAGATATAATATGATCTGCGAAGTGTTTTGTATTCCTCGTCTACACTTCAAATGAATGTAAATGCGACACTTCCTTGCAAAGAAATAGCGTTTGCAGATGTCTACTTATCGTAGTAATAGATTTCTAATGCTTCTTAAAACGCGATAACGCATCTCATTTCTATGTTTCATGGTAAGATATAATATGATTTGCGAAGTGTTATGTATTCCTCGTATACGATTCAAATGAATGTAAATGCGACACATCCTTGCAAGGAAATAGCGTTTGCAGATGTCTACGCATCGTAGCAATAGAGTTCATATGATTCTTAAAACGCATTACCGCATCTCATTTCTATGTTTCATGGAAAGATATAATATAATTTGCGAAGTGTTATGCATTCCTCGTATACGATTCAAATGAATGTAAATGCGACACTTCCTTGCAAGGAAATAGCGTTTGCAGATGTCTACGCATCGTAGCAATAGAGTTCTTATGATTCCTAAAACGTAATACCGCATCTCATTTCTATGTTTCATGGTAAGATATAATATGATTTGCGAAGTGTCATGTATTCCTCGTCTACACTTCAAATGAATGTAAATGCGTCACTTCTTTGCTAGGAAATAGCGTCTGCAGATATCTAGGTATCGTAGCAATAGAGTTCAAATGCTTCTTAAAACGAGATATTGCATCTCATATCTGTGTTTCCTGATAAGATATAATACTCATTGCGAAGTGTTATGCATTCCTCGTATACGATTCAAATGAATGTAAATGCGACACTTCCTTGCTAGGAAATAGCGTCTGCAGATGTCTAGGTATCGTAGCAATAGAGTTCAAATGCTTCTTAAAACTAGATATTGCATTTCATATCTATGTTTCATGATAAGATATAATATTCATTGCGAAGTTTTATGCATTCCTCGTATACGATTCAAATGAATGTAAATGCGACACTTCCTTGCAAAGAAATAGCGTTTGCAGATGTCTGCGTATCGTAGCAATAGATTTCTGATGCTTCTTAAAATACGATATCGCATCCCATTTCTATGTTTCATGGTAAGATATAATATGATTTGCGAAGTGTCATGTATTCCTCGTCTACACTTCAAACGAATGTAAATGCGATACTTCCTTGCAATTAAATAGAGTTTGCAGATGTCTACGTATCGAAGCAATAGTGTTCAAATGCTTCTTAAAACGAGATATTGCATCTCATATCTATGGTTCATGATAAGATATAATATTCATTGCGAAGTGTTATGCATTCCTCGTCTACGATTCAAATGAGTGTAAATGCGACACTTCCTTGCAAGGAAATAGCGTTTGCAGATGTCTACGTCTCGTAGCAATAGAGCTCTTATGATTCTTAAAACGCGATATCGAATCTCATTTCTATGTTTCATGGCCAGAAATAATGTGATTTGCGAAGTGTTATGCATTCCTCGTCTACGATTCAAATGAATGTAAATGCAACACTTCCTTGCAAGGAAATAGCGTTTGCAGATGTCTACCTATCGTAGCAATAGAGTTCTAATGCTTCTTAAAACGCGATATCGCATCTCATTTCTATGATTCATGGT
Organism: Xylocopa sonorina; assembly: GCF_050948175.1. Lineage (NCBI taxonomy): Eukaryota > Metazoa > Arthropoda > Insecta > Hymenoptera > Apidae > Xylocopa > Xylocopa sonorina. Next base: position 61,729 of record NW_027490256.1, read on the forward strand.
AAGATATAATATGATTTGCGAAGTGTTATGTATTCCTCGTCTACACTTCAAATGAATGTAAATGCGACTCTTCCTTGCAAAGAAATAGCGTTTGCAGATGTCTACGTATCGTAGCAATAGATTTCTAATGCTTCTTAAAACGCGATATCGCATCTCATTTCTATGTTTCATGGTAAGATATAATATGATTTGCGAATTGTTATTTATTCCTCGTCTACACTTCAAATGAATGTAAAGGCGACACTTCCTTGCAAGGAAATAGCGTTTGCAGATGTCTACCTGTCGTAGCAATAGTGTTCTAATGCATCTTAATACGCGATATCGCATCTCATTTCTATGTTTCATGGTAAGATATAATATGATTTGCGAAGTGTTATGTATTTCTCGTCTACACTTCAAATGAATGTAAATGCGACACTTCCATGCAAGGAAATAGCGTTTGCAGATTCCTACGTATCGTAGCAATAGATTTCTAATGCTTCTTAAAACGCGATATCGCATCTCATTTCTATGTTTCATGGTAAGATATAATATGATTTGCGAATTGTTATTTATTCCTCGTCTACACTTCAAATGAATGTAAAGGCGACACTTCCTTGCAAGGAAATAGCGTTTGCAGATGTCTACCTGTCGTAGCAATAGTGTTCTAATGCATCTTAATACGCGATATCGCATCTCATTTCTATGTTTCATGGTAAGATATAATATGATTTGCGAAGTGTTATGTATTTCTCGTCTACACTTCAAATGAATGTAAATGCGACACTTCCATGCAAGGAAATAGCGTTTGCAGATTCCTACGTATCGTAGCAATAGATTTCTAATGCTTCTTAAAACGCGATATCGCATCTCATTTCTATGTTTCATGGTAAGATATAATATGATTTGCGAAGTGTTATGAATTCCTCGTCTACACTTCAAATGAATGTAAATGCGACACTTCCTTGCAAAGAAATAGCGTTTGCAGATGTCTACGTATCGTAGTAATAGATTTCTAATGCTTCTTAAAACGCGATAACGCATCTCATTTCTATGTTTCATGGTAAGATATAATATGATTTGCGAAGTGTTATGTATTCCTCGTATACGATTCAAATGAATGTAAATGCGACACATCCTTGCAAGGAAATAGCGTTTGCAGATGTCTACGCATCGTAGCAATAGAGTTCATATGATTCTTAAAACGCATTACCGCATCTCATTTCTATGTTTCATGGAAAGATATAATATGATTTGCGAAATGTTATGCATTCCTCGTATACGATTCAAATGAATGTAAATGCGACACTTCCTTGCCAGGAAATAGCGTTTGCAGATGTCTACGTATCGTAGCAATGGAGTTCTTATGATACTTAAAACCCGATATCGTATCTCATTTCTATGTTTCATGGTAAGATATAATATGATTTGCGAAGTGTCATGTATTCCTCGTCTACACTTCAAATGAATGTAAATGCGACACTTCCTTGCTAGGAAATAGCGTCTGCAGATGTCTAGGTATCGTAGCAATAGAGTTCAAATGCTTCTTAAAACTAGATATTGCATTTCATATCTATGTTTCATGATAAGATATAATATTCATTGCAAAGTGTTATGCATTCCTCGTATACGATTCAAATGAATGTAAATGCGACACTTCCTTGCAAAGAAATAGCGTTTGCAGATGTCTGCGTATCGTAGCAATAGATTTCTAATGCTTCTTAAAATGCGATATCGCATCCCATTTCTATGTTTCATGGTAAGATATAATATGATTTGCGAAGTGTCATGTATTCCTCGTCTACACTTCAAACGAATGTAAATGCGACACTTCCTTGCAAAGAAATAGCGTTTGCAGATGTCTACGTATCGTAGCAATAGATTACTAATGCTACTTAAAACGCGATATCGCATCTCATTTCTATGTTCCATGGTAAGATATAATATGATTTGCGAAGTGTTATGTATTCCTCGTCTTCACTTCAAATGAATGTAAATGCGACACTTCCTTGCAAGGAAATAGCGTTTGCAGATGTCTACGTATCGTAGCAATAGAGTTCTTATGATTCTTAAAACGCGATATCGCATCTCATTTCTATGGTTCCGGGTAAGATATAATATGATTTGCGAAGTGTTATGTATTCCTCGTCTACACTTCAAATGAATGTAAATGCGACACTTCCTCGCAAGGAAATAGCGTTTGCAGATGTCTACCTATCGTAGCAGTAGGGTTCTAATGCTTCTTAAAACACGATATCGCATCTCATTTCTTTGTTTCATGGTAAGATATAATATGATTTGCGAAGTGTTTTGTATTCCTCGTCTACACTTCAAATGAATGTAAATGCGACACTTCCTTGCAAAGAAATTGCGTTTGCAGATGTCTACGTATCGTAGCAATAGATTTCTAATGCTTCTTAAAACGCGATATAGCATCTCATTTCTATGTTTCATGGTAAGATATAATATGATTTGCGAAGTGTCATGTTTTCCTCGTCTACACTTCAAATGAATGTAAATGCGACACTTCCTTGCAAGGAAATAGCGTTTGCAGATGTCTACCTATCGTAGCAATAGGGTTCTGATGCTTCTTAAAACGCGATATCGCATCTCATTTCTATGTTTCATGGTAAGATATAATATGATTTGCGAAGTGCTATGTTATTCCTCGTCTACACTTCAAATGAATGTAAATGCAACGCTTCCTTGCAAAGAAATAGCGATTGCAGATGTCTACGTATCGTAGCAATAGATTTCTAATGCTTCTTAAAACGCGATATCGCATCTCATTTCTATGTTTCATGGTAAGATATAATATGATTTGCGAATTGTTATTTATTCCTCGTCTACACTTCAAATGAATGTAAAGGCGACACTTCCTTGCAAGGAAATAGCGTTTGCAGATGTCTACCTGTCGTAGCAATAGTGTTCTAATGCATCTTAATACGCGATATCGCATCTCATTTCTATGTTTCATGGTAAGATATAATATGATTTGCGAAGTGTTATGTATTTCTCGTCTACACTTCAAATGAATGTAAATGCGACACTTCCATGCAAGGAAATAGCGTTTGCAGATTCCTACGTATCGTAGCAATAGATTTCTAATGCTTCTTAAAACGCGATATCGCATCTCATTTCTATGTTTCATGGTAAGATATAATATGATTTGCGAATTGTTATTTATTCCTCGTCTACACTTCAAATGAATGTAAAGGCGACACTTCCTTGCAAGGAAATAGCGTTTGCAGATGTCTACCTGTCGTAGCAATAGTGTTCTAATGCATCTTAATACGCGATATCGCATCTCATTTCTATGTTTCATGGTAAGATATAATATGATTTGCGAAGTGTTATGTATTTCTCGTCTACACTTCAAATGAATGTAAATGCGACACTTCCATGCAAGGAAATAGCGTTTGCAGATTCCTACGTATCGTAGCAATAGATTTCTAATGCTTCTTAAAACGCGATATCGCATCTCATTTCTATGTTTCATGGTAAGATATAATATGATTTGCGAAGTGTTATGAATTCCTCGTCTACACTTCAAATGAATGTAAATGCGACACTTCCTTGCAAAGAAATAGCGTTTGCAGATGTCTACGTATCGTAGTAATAGATTTCTAATGCTTCTTAAAACGCGATAACGCATCTCATTTCTATGTTTCATGGTAAGATATAATATGATTTGCGAAGTGTTATGTATTCCTCGTATACGATTCAAATGAATGTAAATGCGACACATCCTTGCAAGGAAATAGCGTTTGCAGATGTCTACGCATCGTAGCAATAGAGTTCATATGATTCTTAAAACGCATTACCGCATCTCATTTCTATGTTTCATGGAAAGATATAATATGATTTGCGAAATGTTATGCATTCCTCGTATACGATTCAAATGAATGTAAATGCGACACTTCCTTGCCAGGAAATAGCGTTTGCAGATGTCTACGTATCGTAGCAATGGAGTTCTTATGATACTTAAAACCCGATATCGTATCTCATTTCTATGTTTCATGGTAAGATATAATATGATTTGCGAAGTGTCATGTATTCCTCGTCTACACTTCAAATGAATGTAAATGCGACACTTCCTTGCTAGGAAATAGCGTCTGCAGATGTCTAGGTATCGTAGCAATAGAGTTCAAATGCTTCTTAAAACTAGATATTGCATTTCATATCTATGTTTCATGATAAGATATAATATTCATTGCGAAGTGTTATGCATTCCTCGTATACGATTCAAATGAATGTAAATGCGACACTTCCTTGCAAAGAAATAGCGTTTGCAGATGTCTGCGTATCGTAGCAATAGATTTCTAATGCTTCTTAAAATGCGATATCGCATCCCATTTCTATGTTTCATGGTAAGATATAATATGATTTGCGAAGTGTCATGTATTCCTCGTCTACACTTCAAACGAATGTAAATGCGACACTTCCTTGCAAAGAAATAGCGTTTGCAGATGTCTACGTATCGTAGCAATAGATTACTAATGCTACTTAAAACGCGATATCGCATCTCATTTCTATGTTCCATGGTAAGATATAATATGATTTGCGAAGTGTTATGTATTCCTCGTCTTCACTTCAAATGAATGTAAATGCGACACTTCCTTGCAAGGAAATAGCGTTTGCAGATGTCTACGTATCGTAGCAATAGAGTTCTTATGATTCTTAAAACGCGATATCGCATCTCATTTCTATGGTTCATGGTAAGATATAATATGATTTGCGAAGTGTTATGTATTCCTCGTCTACACTTCAAATGAATGTAAATGCGACACTTCCTCGCAAGGAAATAGCGTTTGCAGATGTCTACCTATCGTAGCAGTAGGGTTCTAATGCTTCTTAAAACACGATATCGCATCTCATTTCTTTGTTTCATGGTAAGATATAATATGATTTGCGAAGTGTTTTGTATTCCTCGTCTACACTTCAAATGAATGTAAATGCGACACTTCCTTGCAAAGAAATTGCGTTTGCAGATGTCTACGTATCGTAGCAATAGATTTCTAATGCTTCTTAAAACGCGATATAGCATCTCATTTCTATGTTTCATGGTAAGATATAATATGATTTGCGAAGTGTCATGTTTTCCTCGTCTACACTTCAAATGAATGTAAATGCGACACTTCCTTGCAAGGAAATAGCGTTTGCAGATGTCTACCTATCGTAGCAATAGGGTTCTGATGCTTCTTAAAACGCGATATCGCATCTCATTTCTATGTTTCATGGTAAGATATAATATGATTTGCGAAGTGCTATGTTATTCCTCGTCTACACTTCAAATGAATGTAAATGCAACGCTTCCTTGCAAAGAAATAGCGATTGCAGATGTCTACGTATCGTAGCAATAGATTTCTTATGATTTTTAAAACGCGATATCGCATCTCATTTCTATGGTTCATGGTATGATATAATATGATTTGCGAAGTGTTATGTATTCCTCGTCTACACTTCAAATGAATGTAAATGCGACACTTCCTTGCTAGGAAATAGCGTCTGCAGATGTCTAGGTATCGTAGCGATAATGTTCTAATGCTTCTTAAAACGCGATATCGCATCTCATTTCAATGCTTCATGGTAAGATATAATTTGATTTGCGAAGTGTTATGTATTCCTCGTCTGCACTTCAAATGAATGTAAATGCGACACTTCCTTACTAGGAAATAGCGTCTGCAGATGTCTAGGTATCGTAGCAATAGAGTTCAAATGCTTCCTAAAACGAGATATTGCATCTCATATCTATGTTTAATGATAAGGTATAATATTCATTGCGAAGTGTTATGCATTCCTCGTCTACGATTCAAATGAATGTAAATGCGACACTTCCTTGCAAGGAAATAGCGTTTGCAGATGTCTACGTATCGTAGCAATGGAGTTCTTATGATTCTTAAAACGCGGTATCGATCTCAATTTTATGTTTCATGGTAAGATATAATATGATTTGCGAAGTGTTATGTATTCCTCGTCTACACTTCAAATGAATGTAAATGCGACACTTCCTCGCAAGGAAATAGCGTTTGCAGTTGTCTACCTATCGTAGCAGTAGGGTTCTAATGCTTCTTAAAACACGATATCGCATCTCATTTCTTTGTTTCATGGTAAGATATAATATGATTTGCGAAGTGTTTTGTATTCCTCGTCTACACTTCAAATGAATGTAAATGCGACACTTCCTTGCAAAGAAATAGCGTTTGCAGATTTCTACGTATCGTAGCAATAGATTTCTAATGCTTCTTAAAACTTGATATCGCATCTCATTTCTATGTTTCATGGTAAGATATAATATGATTTGCGAAGTGTCATGTATTCCTCGTATACACTTCAAATGAATATAAATGCGACACTTCTTTGCTAGGAAATAGCGACTGCAGATGTCTTGGTATCGTAGCAATAGAGTTCAAATGCTTCTTAAAACGAGATATTGCATCTCATATCTATGTTTCATAATAAGATATAATATTCATTGCGAAGTGTTATGCATTCCTCGTATACGATTCAAATGAATGTAAATGCGACACTTCCTTGCAAGGAAATAGCGTTTGCAGATGTCTACGCATCGTAGCAATAGAGTTCTTATGATTCTTAAAACGCAATACCGCATCTCATTTCTATGTTTCATGGTAAGATATAATATGATTTGCGAAGTGTCATGTATTCCTCGTCTACACTTCAAATGAATGTAAATGCGTCACTTCTTTGCTAGGAAATAGCGTCTGCAGATGTCTAGGTATCGTAGCAATAGAGTTCAAATGCTTCTTAAAACGAGATACTGCATCTCATATCTATGTTTCATGGCAAGAAATAATGTGATTTGCGAAGTGTTATGCATTCCTCGTCTACGATTCAAATGAATGTAAATGCGACACTTCCTTGCAAGAAAATAGCGTTTGCAGATGTCTACCTATCGTAGCAATAGGGTTCTAATGCTTCATAAAACGCGATATCGCATCTCATTCCTTTGTTTCATGGTAAGATATAATATGATTTGCGATGTGTTTTGTATTCCTCGTCTACACTTCAAATGAATGTAAATGCGACACTTCCTTGCAAAGAAATAGCGTTTGCAGATGTCTACGTATCGTAGTAATAGATTTCTAATGCTTCTTAAAACGCGATAACGCATCTCATTTCTATGCTTCATGGTAAGATATAATATGATTTGCGAAGTGTTATGTATTCCTCGTATACGATTCAAATGAATGTAAATGCGACACATCCTTGCAAGGAAATAGCGTTTGCAGATGTCTACGCATCGTAGCAATAGAGTTCATATGATTCTTAAAACGCATTACCGCATCTCATTTCTATGTTTCATGGAAAGATATAATATGATTTGCGAAGTGTTATGCATTCCTCGTATACGATTCAAATGAATGTAAATGCGACTCTTCCTTGCAAGGAAATAGCGTTTGCAGATGTCTACGCATCGTAGCAATAGAGTTCTTATGATTCCTAAAACGTAATACCGCATCTCATTTCTATGTTTCATGGTAAGATATAATATGATTTGCGAAGTGTCATGTATTCCTCGTCTACACTTCAAATGAATGCAAATGCGTCACTTCTTTGCTAGGAAATAGCGTCTGCAGATATCTAGGTATCGTAGCAATAGAGTTCAAATGCTTCTTAAAACGAGATATTGCATCTCATATCTATGTTTCATGATAAGATATAATATTCATTGCGAAGTGTTATGCATTCCTCGTATACGATTCAAATGAATGCAAATGCGACACTTCCTTGCAAGGAAATAGCGTTTGCAGATGTCTACCTATCGTAGCAATAGAGTTCTAGTGCTTCTTAAAACGCGATATTGCATCTCATATCTATGTTTCATGATAAGATATAATATTCATTGAGAAGTGTAATCATTCCTCGTCTACGATTCAAATGAATGTAAATGCGACACTTCCTTGCCAGGAAATGGCGTTTGCAGATGTCTACGTATCGTAGCAATGGAGTTCTTATGATACTTAAAACCCGATATCGTATCTCATTTCTATGTTTCATGGTAAGATATAATATGATTTGCGAAGTGTCATGTATTCCTCGTCTACACTTCAAATGAATGTAAATGCGACACTTCCTTGCTAGGAAATAGCGTCTGCAGATGTCTAGGTATCGTAGTAATAGAGTTGAAATGCTTCTTAAAACTAGATATTGCATCTCATATCTGTGTTTCCTGATAAGATATAATACTCATTGCGAAGTGTTAGGCATTCCTCGTATACGATTCAAATGAATGTAAATGCGACACTTCCTTGCTAGGAAATAGCGTCTGCAGATGTCTAGGTATCGTAGCAATAGAGTTCAAATGCTTCTTAAAACTAGATATTGCATTTCATATCTATGTTTCATGATAAGATATAATATTCATTGCGAAGTGATATGCATTCCTCGTATACGATTCAAATGAATGTAAATGCGACACTTCCTTGCAAAGAAATAGCGTTTGCAGATGTCTGCGTATCGTAGCAATAGATTTCTAATGCTTCTTAAAATGCGATATCGCATCCCATTTCTATGTTTCATGGTAAGATATAATATGATTTGCGAAGTGTCATGTATTCCTCGTCTACACTTCAAACGAATGTAAATGCGACACTTCCTTGCAAAGAAATAGCGTTTGCAGATGTCTACGTATCGTAGCAATAGATTACTAATGCTACTTAAAACGCGATATCGCATCTCATTTCTATGTTTCATGGTAAGATATAATATGATTGGCGAAATCTTATGTATTCCACGTCTACACTTCAAATGAATGTAAATGCGACACTTCTTTGCTAGGAAATAGCGTCTGCAGATGTCTAGGTATCGCAGCAATGGAGTTCGAATGCTTCTTAAAACGAGATATTGCATCTCATATCTATGTTTCATGATAAGATATAATATTCATTGCGAAGTGTTATGCAGTCCTCGTACACGATTCAAGTGAATGTAAATGCGACACTTCCTTGCAAGGAAATAGCGTTTGCAGATGTCTACGCATCGTAGCAATAGTGTTCTTATGATTCTTAAAACGCAATACCGCATCTCATTTCTATGTTTCATGGTAAGATATAATATGATTTGCGAAGTGTCATGTATTCCTCGTCTACACTTCAAATGAATGTAAATGCGTCACTTCTTTGCTAGGAAATAGCGTCTGCAGATGTCTAGGTATCGTAGCAATAGAGTTCAAATGCTTCTTAAAACGAGATACTGCATCTCATATCTATGTTTCATGGCAAGAAATAATGTGATTTGCGAAGTGTTATGCATTCCTCGTCTACGATTCAAATGAATGTAAATGCGACACTTCCTTGCAAGAAAATAGCGTTTGCAGATGTCTACCTATCGTAGCAATAGGGTTCTAATGCTTCATAAAACGCGATATCGCATCTCATTCCTTTGTTTCATGGTAAGATATAATATGATTTGCGAAGTGTTTTGTATTCCTCGTCTACACTTCAAGTGAATGTAAATGCGACACTTCCTTGCAAAGAAATAGCGTTTGCAGATGTCTACGTATCGTAGTAATAGATTTCTAATGCTTCTTAAAACGCGATAACGCATCTCATTTCTATGATTCATGGTAAGATATAATATGATTTGCGAAGTGTTATGTATTCCTCGTATACGATTCAAATGAATGTAAATGCGACACATCCTTGCAAGGAAATAGCGTTTGCAGATGTCTACGCATCGTAGCAATAGAGTTCATATGATTCTTAAAACGCATTACCGCATCTCATTTCTATGTTTCATGGAAAGATATAATATGATTTGCGAAGTGTTATGCATTCCTCGTATACGATTCAAATGAATGTAAATGCGACACTTCCTTGCAAGGAAATAGCGTTTGCAGATGTCTACGCATCGTAGCAATAGAGTTCTTATGATTCCTAAAACGTAATACCGCATCTCATTTCTATGTTTCATGGTAAGATATAATATGATTTGCGAAGTGTCATGTATTCCTCGTCTACACTTCAAATGAATGTAAATGCGTCACTTCTTTGCTAGGAAATAGCGTCTGCAGATATCTAGGTATCGTAGCAATAGAGTTCAAATGCTTCTTAAAACGAGATATTGCATCTCATATCTATGTTTCATGATAAGATATAATATTCATTGCGAAGTGTTATGCATTCCTCGTATACGATTCAAATGAATGCAAATGCGACACTTCCTTGCAAGGAAATAGCGTTTGCAGATGTCTACCTATCGTAGCAATAGAGTTCTAGTGCTTCTTAAAACGCGATATTGCATCTCATATCTATGTTTCATGATAAGATATAATATTCATTGAGAAGTGTAATCATTCCTCGTCTACGATTCAAATGAATGTAAATGCGACACTTCCTTGCCAGGAAATAGCGTTTGCAGATGTCTACGTATCGTAGCAATGGAGTTCTTATGATACTTAAAACCCGATATCGTATCTCATTTCTATGTTTCATGGTAAGATATAATATGATTTGCGAAGTGTTATGTATTCCTCGTCTACACTTCAAATGAATGTAAATGCGACTCTTCCTTGCAAAGAAATAGCGTTTGCAGATGTCTACGTATCGTAGCAATAGATTTCTAATGCTTCTTAAAACGCGATATCGCATCTCATTTCTATGTTTCATGGTAAGATATAATATGATTTGCGAATTGTTATTTATTCCTCGTCTACACTTCAAATGAATGTAAAGGCGACACTTCCTTGCAAGGAAATAGCGTTTGCAGATGTCTACCTGTCGTAGCAATAGAGTTCTAATGCATCTTAAAACGCGATATCGCATCTCATTTCTATGTTTCATGGTAAGATATAATATGATTTGCGAAGTGTTATGTATTTCTCGTCTACACTTCAAATGAATGTAAATGCGACACTTCCATGCAAGGAAATAGCGTTTGCAGATTCCTACGTATCGTAGCAATAGATTTCTAATGCTTCTTAAAACGCGATATCGCATCTCATTTCTATGTTTCATGGTAAGATATAATATGATTTGCGAAGTGTTATGAATTCCTCGTCTACACTTCAAATGAATGTAAATGCGACACTTCCTTGCAAAGAAATAGCGTTTGCAGATGTCTACGTATCGTAGCAATAGATTACTAATGCTACTTAAAACGCGATATCGCATCTCATTTCTATGTTTCATGGTAAGATATAATATGATTGGCGAACTCTTATGTATTCCACGTCTACACTTCAAATGAATGTAAATGCGACACTTCTTTGCTAGGAAATAGCGTCTGCAGATGTCTAGGTATCGCAGCAATGGAGTTCGAATGCTTCTTAAAACGAGATATTGCATCTCATATCTATGTTTCATGATAAGATATAATATTCATTGCGAAGTGTTATGCATTCCTCGTACACGATTCAAGTGAATGTAAATGCGACACTTCCTTGCAAGGAAATAGCGTTTGCAGATGTCTACGCATCGTAGCAATAGTGTTCTTATGATTCTTAAAACGCAATACCGCATCTCATTTCTATGTTTCATGGTAAGATATAATATGATTTGCGAAGTGTTATGTATTTCTCGTCTACACTTCAAATGAATGTAAATGCGACACTTCCATGCAAGAAAATAGCGTTTGCAGATTTCTACGTATCGTAGCAATAGATTTCTAATGCTTCTTAAAACTTGATATCGCATCTCATTTCTATGTTTCATGGTAAGATATAATATGATTTGCGAAGTGTCATGTATTCCTCGTATACACTTCAAATGAATATAAATGCGACACTTCTTTGCTAGGAAATAGCGACTGCAGATATCTTGGTATCGTAGCAATAGAGTTCAAATGCTTCTTAAAACGAGATATTGCATCTCATATCTATGTTTCATAATAAGATATAATATTCATTGCGAAGTGTTATGCATTCCTCGTATACGATTCAAATGAATGTAAATGCGACACTTCCTTGCAAGGAAATAGCGTTTGCAGATGTCTACGCATCGTAGCAATAGAGTTCTTATGATTCCTAAAACGTAATACCGCATCTCATTTCTATGTTTCATGGTAAGATATAATATGATTTGCGAAGTGTCATGTATTCCTCGTCTACACTTCAAATGAATGTAAATGCGTCACTTCTTTGCTAGGAAATAGCGTCTGCAGATATCTAGGTATCGTAGCAATAGAGTTCAAATGCTTCTTAAAACGAGATACTGCATCTCATATCTATGTTTCATGATAAGATATAATATTCATTGCGAAGTGTTATGCATTCCTCGTATACGATTCAAATGAATGCAAATGCGACACTTCCTTGCAAGGAAATAGCGTTTGCAGATGTCTACCTATCGTAGCAATAGAGTTCTAGTGCTTCTTAAAACGCGATATTGCATCTCATATCTATGTTTCATGATAAGATTTAATATTCATTGAGAAGTGTAATCATTCCTCGTCTACGATTCAAATGAATGTAAATGCGACACTTCCTTGCCAGGAAATAGCGTTTGCAGATGTCTACGTATCGTAGCAATGGAGTTCTTATGATACTTAAAACCCGATATCGTATCTCATTTCTATGTTTCATGGTAAGATATAATATGATTTGCGAAGTGTTATGTATTCCTCGTCTACACTTCAAATGAATGTAAATGCGACTCTTCCTTGCAAAGAAATAGCGTTTGCAGATGTCTACGTATCGTAGCAATAGATTTCTAATGCTTCTTAAAACGCGATATCGCATCTCATTTCTATGTTTCATGGTAAGATATAATATGATTTGCGAATTGTTATTTATTCCTCGTCTACACTTCAAATGAATGTAAAGGCGACACTTCCTTGCAAGGAAATAGCGTTTGCAGATGTCTACCTGTCGTAGCAATAGAGTTCTAATGCATCTTAAAACGCGATATCGCATCTCATTTCTATGTTTCATGGTAAGATATAATATGATTTGCGAAGTGTTATGTATTTCTCGTCTACACTTCAAATGAATGTAAATGCGACACTTCCATGCAAGGAAATAGCGTTTGCAGATTCCTACGTATCGTAGCAATAGATTTCTAATGCTTCTTAAAACGCGATATCGCATCTCATTTCTATGTTTCATGGTAAGATATAATATGATTTGCGAAGTGTTATGAATTCCTCGTCTACACTTCAAATGAATGTAAATGCGACACTTCCTTGCAAAGAAATAGCGTTTGCAGATGTCTACGTATCGTAGCAATAGATTACTAATGCTACTTAAAACGCGATATCGCATCTCATTTCTATGTTTCATGGTAAGATATAATATGATTGGCGAACTCTTATGTATTCCACGTCTACACTTCAAATGAATGTAAATGCGACACTTCTTTGCTAGGAAATAGCGTCTGCAGATGTCTAGGTATCGCAGCAATGGAGTTCGAATGCTTCTTAAAACGAGATATTGCATCTCATATCTATGTTTCATGATAAGATATAATATTCATTGCGAAGTGTTATGCATTCCTCGTACACGATTCAAGTGAATGTAAATGCGACACTTCCTTGCAAGGAAATAGCGTTTGCAGATGTCTACGCATCGTAGCAATAGTGTTCTTATGATTCTTAAAACGCAATACCGCATCTCATTTCTATGTTTCATGGTAAGATATAATATGATTTGCGAAGTGTCATGTATTCCTCGTCTACACTTCAAATGAATGTAAATGCGTCACTTCTTTGCTAGGAAATAGCGTCTGCAGATGTCTAGGTATCGTAGCAATAGAGTTCAAATGCTTCTTAAAACGAGATACTGCATCTCATATCTATGTTTCATGGCAAGAAATAATGTGATTTGCGAAGTGTTATGCATTCCTCGTCTACGATTCAAATGAATGTAAATGCGACACTTCCTTGCAAGAAAATAGCGTTTGCAGATGTCTACCTATCGTAGCAATAGGGTTCTAATGCTTCATAAAACGCGATATCGCATCTCATTCCTTTGTTTCATGGTAAGATATAATATGATTTGCGAAGTGTTTTGTATTCCTCGTCTACACTTCAAATGAATGTAAATGCGACACTTCCTTGCAAAGAAATAGCGTTTGCAGATGTCTACGTATCGTAGTAATAGATTTCTAATGCTTCTTAAAACGCGATAACGCATCTCATTTCTATGTTTCATGGTAAGATATAATATGATTTGCGAAGTGTTATGTATTCCTCGTATACGATTCAAATGAATGTAAATGCGACACATCCTTGCAAGGAAATGGCGTTTGCAGATGTCTACGCATCGTAGCAATAGAGTTCATATGATTCTTAAAACGCATTACCGCATCTCATTTCTGTGTTTCATGGAAAGATATAATATGATTTGCGAAGTGCTATGCATTCCTCGTATACGATTCAAATGAATGTAAATGCGACACTTCCTTGCAAGGAAATAGCGTTTGCAGATGTCTACGCATCGTAGCAATAGAGTTCTTATGATTCCTAAAACGTAATACCGCATCTCATTTCTATGTTTCATGGTAAGATATAATATGATTTGCGAAGTGTCATGTATTCCTCGTCTACACTTCAAATGAATGTAAATGCGTCACTTCTTTGCTAGGAAATAGCGTCTGCAGATATCTAGGTATCGTAGCAATAGAGTTCAAATGCTTCTTAAAACGAGATATTGCATCTCATATCTATGTTTCATGATAAGATATAATATTCATTGCGAAGTGTTATGCATTCCTCGTATACGATTCAAATGAATGCAAATGCGACACTTCCTTGCAAGGAAATAGCGTTTGCAGATGTCTACCTATCGTAGCAATAGAGTTCTAGTGCTTCTTAAAACGCGATATTGCATCTCATATCTATGTTTCATGATAAGATATAATATTCATTGAGAAGTGTAATCATTCCTCGTCTACGATTCAAATGAATGTAAATGCGACACTTCCTTGCCAGGAAATAGCGTTTGCAGATGTCTACGTATCGTAGCAATGGAGTTCTTATGATACTTAAAACCCGATATCGTATCTCATTTCTATGTTTCATGGTAAGATATAATATGATTTGCGAAGTGTTATGTATTCCTCGTCTACACTTCAAATGAATGTAAATGCGACTCTTCCTTGCAAAGAAATAGCGTTTGCAGATGTCTACGTATCGTAGCAATAGATTTCTAATGCTTCTTAAAACGCGATATCGCATCTCATTTCTATGTTTCATGGTAAGATATAATATGATTTGCGAATTGTTATTTATTCCTCGTCTACACTTCAAATGAATGTAAAGGCGACACTTCCTTGCAAGGAAATAGCGTTTGCAGATGTCTACCTGTCGTAGCAATAGAGTTCTAATGCATCTTAAAACGCGATATCGCATCTCATTTCTATGTTTCATGGTAAGATATAATATGATTTGCGAAGTGTTATGTATTTCTCGTCTACACTTCAAATGAATGTAAATGCGACACTTCCATGCAAGGAAATAGCGTTTGCAGATTCCTACGTATCGTAGCAATAGATTTCTAATGCTTCTTAAAACGCGATATCGCATCTCATTTCTATGTTTCATGGTAAGATATAATATGATTTGCGAAGTGTTATGTATTTCTCGTCTACACTTCAAATGAATGTAAATGCGACACTTCCATGCAAGGAAATAGCGTTTGCAGATTCCTACGTATCGTAGCAATAGATTTCTAATGCTTCTTAAAACGCGATATCGCATCTCATTTCTATGTTTCATGGTAAGATATAATATGATTTGCGAAGTGTTATGAATTCCTCGTCTACACTTCAAATGAATGTAAATGCGACACTTCCTTGCAAAGAAATAGCGTTTGCAGATGTCTACGTATCGTAGCAATAGATTACTAATGCTACTTAAAACGCGATATCGCATCTCATTTCTATGTTTCATGGTAAGATATAATATGATTGGCGAACTCTTATGTATTCCACGTCTACACTTCAAATGAATGTAAATGCGACACTTCTTTGCTAGGAAATAGCGTCTGCAGATGTCTAGGTATCGCAGCAATGGAGTTCGAATGCTTCTTAAAACGAGATATTGCATCTCATATCTATGTTTCATGATAAGATATAATATTCATTGCGAAGTGTTATGCATTCCTCGTACACGATTCAAGTGAATGTAAATGCGACACTTCCTTGCAAGGAAATAGCGTTTGCAGATGTCTACGCATCGTAGCAATAGTGTTCTTATGATTCTTAAAACGCAATACCGCATCTCATTTCTATGTTTCATGGTAAGATATAATATGATTTGCGAAGTGTTATGTATTTCTCGTCTACACTTCAAATGAATGTAAATGCGACACTTCCATGCAAGAAAATAGCGTTTGCAGATTTCTACGTATCGTAGCAATAGATTTCTAATGCTTCTTAAAACTTGATATCGCATCTCATTTCTATGTTTCATGGTAAGATATAATATGATTTGCGAAGTGTCATGTATTCCTCGTATACACTTCAAATGAATATAAATGCGACACTTCTTTGCTAGGAAATAGCGACTGCAGATATCTTGGTATCGTAGCAATAGAGTTCAAATGCTTCTTAAAACGAGATATTGCATCTCATATCTATGTTTCATAATAAGATATAATATTCATTGCGAAGTGTTATGCATTCCTCGTATACGATTCAAATGAATGTAAATGCGACACTTCCTTGCAAGGAAATAGCGTTTGCAGATGTCTACGCATCGTAGCAATAGAGTTCTTATGATTCTTAAAACGCAATACCGCATCTCATTTCTATGTTTCATGGTAAGATATAATATGATTTGCGAAGTGTCATGTATTCCTCGTCTACACTTCAAATGAATGTAAATGCGTCACTTCTTTGCTAGGAAATAGCGTCTGCAGATGTCTAGGTATCGTAGCAATAGAGTTCAAATGCTTCTTAAAACGAGATACTGCATCTCATATCTATGTTTCATGGCAAGAAATAATGTGATTTGCGAAGTGTTATGCATTCCTCGTCTACGATTCAAATGAATGTAAATGCGACACTTCCTTGCAAGAAAATAGCGTTTGCAGATGTCTACCTATCGTAGCAATAGGGTTCTAATGCTTCATAAAACGTGATATCGCATCTCATTCCTTTGTTTCATGGTAAGATATAATATGATTTGCGAAGTGTTTTGTATTCCTCGTCTACACTTCAAATGAATGTAAATGCGACACTTCCTTGCAAAGAAATAGCGTTTGCAGATGTCTACGTATCGTAGTAATAGATTTCTAATGCTTCTTAAAACGCGATAACGCATCTCATTTCTATGTTTCATGGTAAGATATAATATGATTTGCGAAGTGTTATGTATTCCTCGTATACGATTCAAATGAATGTAAATGCGACACATCCTTGCAAGGAAATAGCGTTTGCAGATGTCTACGCATCGTAGCAATAGAGTTCATATGATTCTTAAAACGCATTACCGCATCTCATTTCTATGTTTCATGGAAAGATATAATATGATTTGCGAAGTGTTATGCATTCCTCGTATACGATTCAAATGAATGTAAATGCGACACTTCCTTGCAAGGAAATAGCGTTTGCAGATTTCTACGTATCGTAGCAATAGATTTCTAATGCTTCTTAAAACTTGATATCGCATCTCATTTCTATGTTTCATGGTAAGATATAATATGATTTGCGAAGTGTCATGTATTCCTCGTATACACTTCAAATGAATATAAATGCGACACTTCTTTGCTAGGAAATAGCGACTGCAGATGTCTTGGTATCGTAGCAATAGAGTTCAAATGCTTCTTAAAACGAGATATTGCATCTCATATCTATGTTTCATGATAAGATATAATATTCATTGCGAAGTGTTATGCATTCCTCGTACACGATTCAATTGAATGTAAATGCGACACTTCCTTGCAAGGAAATAGCGTTTGCAGATGTCTACGCATCGTAGCAATAGTGTTCTTATGATTCTTAAAACGCAATACCGCATCTCATTTCTATGTTTCATGGTAAGATATAATATGATTTGCGAAGTGTCATGTATTCCTCGTCTACACTTCAAATGAATGTAAATGCGTCACTTCTTTGCTAGGAAATAGCGTCTGCAGATGTCTAGGTATCGTAGCAATAGAGTTCAAATGCTTCTTAAAACGAGATACTGCATCTCATATCTATGTTTCATGGCAAGAAATAATGTGATTTGCGAAGTGTTATGCATTCCTCGTCTACGATTCAAATGAATGTAAATGCGACACTTCCTTGCAAGAAAATAGCGTTTGCAGATGTCTACCTATCGTAGCAATAGGGTTCTAATGCTTCATAAAACGCGATATCGCATCTCATTCCTTTGTTTCATGGTAAGATATAATATGATTTGCGAAGTGTTTTGTATTCCTCGTCTACACTTCAAATGAATGTAAATGCGACACTTCCTTGCAAAGAAATAGCGTTTGCAGATGTCTACGTATCGTAGTAATAGATTTCTAATGCTTCTTAAAACGCGATAACGCATCTCATTTCTATGTTTCATGGTAAGATATAATATGATTTGCGAAGTGTTATGTATTCCTCGTATACGATTCAAATGAATGTAAATGCGACACATCCTTGCAAGGAAATGGCGTTTGCAGATGTCTACGCATCGTAGCAATAGAGTTCATATGATTCTTAAAACGCATTACCGCATCTCATTTCTGTGTTTCATGGAAAGATATAATATGATTTGCGAAGTGCTATGCATTCCTCGTATACGATTCAAATGAATGTAAATGCGACACTTCCTTGCAAGGAAATAGCGTTTGCAGATGTCTACGCATCGTAGCAATAGAGTTCTTATGATTCCTAAAACGTAATACCGCATCTCATTTCTATGTTTCATGGTAAGATATAATATGATTTGCGAAGTGTCATGTATTCCTCGTCTACACTTCAAATGAATGTAAATGCGTCACTTCTTTGCTAGGAAATAGCGTCTGCAGATATCTAGGTATCGTAGCAATAGAGTTCAAATGCTTCTTAAAACGAGATATTGCATCTCATATCTATGTTTCATGATAAGATATAATATTCATTGCGAAGTGTTATGCATTCCTCGTATACGATTCAAATGAATGCAAATGCGACACTTCCTTGCAAGGAAATAGCGTTTGCAGATGTCTACCTATCGTAGCAATAGAGTTCTAGTGCTTCTTAAAACGCGATATTGCATCTCATATCTATGTTTCATGATAAGATATAATATTCATTGAGAAGTGTAATCATTCCTCGTCTACGATTCAAATGAATGTAAATGCGACACTTCCTTGCCAGGAAATAGCGTTTGCAGATGTCTACGTATCGTAGCAATGGAGTTCTTATGATACTTAAAACCCGATATCGTATCTCATTTCTATGTTTCATGGTAAGATATAATATGATTTGCGAAGTGTTATGTATTCCTCGTCTACACTTCAAATGAATGTAAATGCGACTCTTCCTTGCAAAGAAATAGCGTTTGCAGATGTCTACGTATCGTAGCAATAGATTTCTAATGCTTCTTAAAACGCGATATCGCATCTCATTTCTATGTTTCATGGTAAGATATAATATGATTTGCGAATTGTTATTTATTCCTCGTCTACACTTCAAATGAATGTAAAGGCGACACTTCCTTGCAAGGAAATAGCGTTTGCAGATGTCTACCTGTCGTAGCAATAGAGTTCTAATGCATCTTAAAACGCGATATCGCATCTCATTTCTATGTTTCATGGTAAGATATAATATGATTTGCGAAGTGTTATGTATTTCTCGTCTACACTTCAAATGAATGTAAATGCGACACTTCCATGCAAGGAAATAGCGTTTGCAGATTCCTACGTATCGTAGCAATAGATTTCTAATGCTTCTTAAAACGCGATATCGCATCTCATTTCTATGTTTCATGGTAAGATATAATATGATTTGCGAAGTGTTATGAATTCCTCGTCTACACTTCAAATGAATGTAAATGCGACACTTCCTTGCAAAGAAATAGCGTTTGCAGATGTCTACGTATCGTAGCAATAGATTACTAATGCTACTTAAAACGCGATATCGCATCTCATTTCTATGTTTCATGGTAAGATATAATATGATTGGCGAACTCTTATGTATTCCACGTCTACACTTCAAATGAATGTAAATGCGACACTTCTTTGCTAGGAAATAGCGTCTGCAGATGTCTAGGTATCGCAGCAATGGAGTTCGAATGCTTCTTAAAACGAGATATTGCATCTCATATCTATGTTTCATGATAAGATATAATATTCATTGCGAAGTGTTATGCATTCCTCGTACACGATTCAAGTGAATGTAAATGCGACACTTCCTTGCAAGGAAATAGCGTTTGCAGATGTCTACCTGTCGTAGCAATAGAGTTCTAATGCATCTTAAAACGCGATATCGCATCTCATTTCTATGTTTCATGGTAAGATATAATATGATTTGCGAAGTGTTATGTATTTCTCGTCTACACTTCAAATGAATGTAAATGCGACACTTCCATGCAAGGAAATAGCGTTTGCAGATTTCTACGTATCGTAGCAATAGATTTCTAATGCTTCTTAAAACTTGATATCGCATCTCATTTCTATGTTTCATGGTAAGATATAATATGATTTGCGAAGTGTCATGTATTCCTCGTATACACTTCAAATGAATATAAATGCGATACTTCTTTGCTAGGAAATAGCGACTGCAGATGTCTTGGTATCGTAGCAATAGAGTTCAAATGCTTCTTAAAACGAGATATTGCATCTCATATCTATGTTTCATAATAAGATATAATATTCATTGCGAAGTGTTATGCATTCCTCGTATACGATTCAAATGAATGTAAATGCGACACTTCCTTGCAAGGAAATAGCGTTTGCAGATGTCTACGCATCGTAGCAATAGAGTTCTTATGATTCTTAAAACGCAATACCGCATCTCATTTCTATGTTTCATGGTAAGATATAATATGATTTGCGAAGTGTCATGTATTCCTCGTCTACACTTCAAATGAATGTAAATGCGTCACTTCTTTGCTAGGAAATAGCGTCTGCAGATGTCTAGGTATCGTAGCAATAGAGTTCAAATGCTTCTTAAAACGAGATACTGCATCTCATATCTATGTTTCATGGCAAGAAATAATGTGATTTGCGAAGTGTTATGCATTCCTCGTCTACGATTCAAATGAATGTAAATGCGACACTTCCTTGCAAGAAAATAGCGTTTGCAGATGTCTACCTATCGTAGCAATAGGGTTCTAATGCTTCATAAAACGCGATATCGCATCTCATTCCTTTGTTTCATGGTAAGATATAATATGATTTGCGAAGTGTTTTGTATTCCTCGTCTACACTTCAAATGAATGTAAATGCGACACTTCCTTACAAAGAAATAGCGTTTGCAGATGTCTACGTATCGTAGTAATAGATTTCTAATGCTTCTTAAAACGCGATAACGCATCTCATTTCTATGTTTCATGGTAAGATATAATATGATTTGCGAAGTGTTATGTATTCCTCGTATACGATTCAAATGAATGTAAATGCGACACATCCTTGCAAGGAAATAGCGTTTGCAGATGTCTACGCATCGTAGCAATAGAGTTCATATGATTCTTAAAACGCATTACCGCATCTCATTTCTATGTTTCATGGAAAGATATAATATGATTTGCGAAGTGTTATGCATTCCTCGTATACGATTCAAATGAATGTAAATGCGACACTTCCTTGCAAGGAAATAGCGTTTGCAGATGTCTACGCATCGTAGCAATAGAGTTCTTATGATTCCTAAAACGTAATACCGCATCTCATTTCTATGTTTCATGGTAAGATATAATATGATTTGCGATGTGTCATGTATTCCTCGTATACACTTCAAATGAATGTAAATGCGTCACTTCTTTGCTAGGAAATAGCGTCTGCAGATATCTAGGTATCGTAGCAATAGAGTTCAAATGCTTCTTAAAACGAGATATTGCATCTCATATCTATGTTTCATGATAAGATATAATATTCATTGCGAAGTGTTATGCATTCCACGTATACGATTCAAATGAATGCAAATGCGACACTTCCTTGCAAGGAAATAGCGTTTGCAGATGTCTACCTATCGTAGCAATAGAGTTCTAGTGCTTCTTAAAACGCGATATTGCATCTCATATCTATGTTTCATGATAAGATATAATATTCATTGAGAAGTGTAATCATTCCTCGTCTACGATTCAAATGAATGTAAATGCGACACTTCCTTGCCAGGAAATAGCGTTTGCAGATGTCTACGTATCGTAGCAATGGAGTTCTTATGATACTTAAAACCCGATATCGTATCTCATTTCTATGTTTCATGGTAAGATATAATATGATTTGCGAAGTGTCATGTATTCCTCGTCTACACTTCAAATGAATGTAAATGCGACACTTCCTTGCTAGAAAATAGCGTCTGCAGATGTCTAGGTATCGTAGCAATAGAGTTCAAATGCTTCTTAAAACTAGATATTGCATTTCATATCTATGTTTCATGATAAGATATAATATTCATTATGAAGTGTTATGCATTCCTCGTCTACGATTCAAATGAATGCAAATGCGACACTTCCTTGCAAGGAAATAGCGTTTGAAGATGTCTACCTGTCGTAGCAATAGGGTTCTAATGCTTCTTAAAACGCGATATCGCATCTCATTTCTATGTTTCATGGTAGGATATGATATTCATTGCGAAGTGTTATGCATTCCTCGTATACGATTCAAATGAATGTAAATGCGACACTTCCTTGCAAGGAAACAGCGTTTGCAGATGTCTACGTATCGTAGCAATAGATTTCTAATGCTTCTTAAAACGCGATATCGCATCTCATTTCTATGTTCCATGGTAAGATATAATATGATTTGCGAAGTGTTATGTATTCCTCGTCTACACTTCAAATGAATGTAAATGCGACACTTCCTCGCAAGGAAATAGCGTTTGCAGATGTCTACCTATCGCAGCAATAGGGTTCTAATGCTTCTTAAAACGCGATATCGCATCTAATTTCTATGTTTCATGGTAAGATATAATATGATTTGCGAAGTGTTATGTATTCCTCGTCTTCACTTCAAATGAATGTAAATGCGACACTTCCTTGCAAGGAAATAGCGTTTGCAGATGTCTACGTATCGTAGCAATAGAGTTCTTATGATTCTTAAAACGCGATATCGCATCTCATTTCAATGGTTCATGGTAAGATATAATACGATTTGCGAAGTGTTATGTATTCCTCGTCTACACTTCAAATGAATGTAAATGCGACACTTCCTCGCAAGGAAATAGCGTTTGCAGATGTCTACCTATCGTAGCAATAGGGTTCTGATGCTTCTTAAAACGCGATATCGCATCTCATTTCTATGTTTCATGGTAAGATATAATATGATTTGCGAAGTGTTATGTATTCCTCGTCTACACTTCAAATGAATGTAAATGCAACGCTTCCTTGCAAAGAAATAGCGTTTGCAGATGTCTACGTATCGTAGCAATAGAGTTCTTATGATTTTTAAAACGCGATATCGCATCTCATTTCTATGGTTCATGGTATGATATAATATGATTTGCGAAGTGTTATGTATTCCTCGTCTACACTTCAAATGAATGTAAATGCGACACTTCCTTGCTAGGAAATAGCGTCTGCAGATGTCTAGGTATCGTAGCGATAATGTTCTAATGCTTCTTAAAACGCGATATCGCATCTCATTTCAATGCTTCATGGTAAGATATAATTTGATTTGCGAAGTGTTATGTATTCCTCGTCTGCACTTCAAATGAATGTAAATGCGACACTTCCTTACTAGGAAATAGCGTCTGCAGATGTCTATGTATCGTAGCAATAGAGTTCAAATGCTTCCTAAAACGAGATATTGCATCTCATATCTATGTTTAATGATAAGGTATAATATTCATTGCGAAGTGTTATGCATTCCTCGTCTACGATTCAAATGAATGTAAATGCGACACTTCCTTGCAAGGAAATAGCGTTTGCAGATGTCTACGTATCGTAGCAATGGAGTTCTTATGATCCTTAAAACGCGGTATCGATCTCAATTCTATGTTTCATGGTAAGATATAATATGATTTGCGAAGTGTTGTGGATTCCGCGTCTACACTTCAAATAAATGTAAATGCAACACTTCCTTGCAAAGAAATAGCGTTTGCAGATGTCTACGTATCGTAGAAATAGGTTTCTAATGCTTCTTAAAACGCGATATCGCATCTCTTTTCTATGTTTCATGGTAAGATATAATATGATTTGCGAAGTGTCATGTATTCCTCGTCTACACTTCAAATGAATGTAAATGCGACACTTCCTTGCAAGGAAATAGCGTTTGCAGATGTCTACCTATCGTAGCAATAGGGTTCTGATGCTTCTTAAAACGCGATATCGCATCTCATTCCTATGTTTCATGGTAAGATATAATATGATTTGCGAAGTGTTATGTATTCCTCGTCTACACTTCAAATGAATGTAAATGCAACGCTTCCTTGCAGAGAAATAGCGTTTGCAGATGTCTACGTATCGTAGCAATAGAGTTCTTATGATTCTTAAAACGCGATATCGCATCTCATTTCTATGGTTCATGGTATGATATAATATGATTTGCGAAGTGTTATGTATTCCTCGTCTACACTTCAAATGAATGTAAATGCGACACTTCCTTGTTAGGAAATAGCGTCTGCAGATGTCTAGGTATCGTAGCGATAGTGTTCTAATGCTTCTTAGAACGCGATATCGCATCTCATTTCAATGTTTCATGGTAAGATATAATTTGATTTGCGAAGTGTTATGTATTCCTCGTCTGCACTTCAAATGAATGTAAATGCGACACTTCCTTACTAGGAAATAGCGTCTGCAGATGTCTAGGTATCGTAGCAATAGAGTTCAAATGCTTCCTAAAACGAGATATTGCATCTCATATCTATGTTTAATGATAAGATATAATATTCATTGCGAAGGTGTTATGCATTCCTCGTCTACGATTCAAATGAATGTAAATGCGACACTTCCTTGCAAGGAAATAGCGTTTGCAGATGTCTACGTATCGTAGCAATAGAGTTCTTATGATTCTTAAAACGCGATACCGCATCTCATTTCTATGTTTCATGGTAAGATATAATATGATTTGCGAAGTGTCATGTATTCCTCGTCTACACTTCAAATGAATGTAAATACGACACTTCATTGCTAGGAAATAGCGTCTGCAGATGTCTAGGTATCGTAGCAATAGAGTTCTTATGATACTTAAAACGCGATATCGCAACTCATTTCTGTGGTTCATGGTAAGATATAATATGATTTGCGATGTGTTATGTATTCCTCGTCTACACTTCAAATGAAAGTAAATGCGACACTTCCTTGCAAGGAAATAGCGTTTGCAGATGTCTACGTATCGTAGCAATGGAGTTCTTATGATTCTTAAAACGCGGTATCGATCTCAATTCTATGTTTCATGGTAAGATATAATATGATTTGCGAAGTGTTGTGGATTCCTCGTGTACACTTCAAATGAATGTAAATGCAACACTTCCTTGCAAAGAAATAGCGTTTGCAGATGTCTACGTATCGTAGCAATAGTGTTCTTATGATTCTTAAAACGCGATATCGCATCTCATTTCTATGGTTCATGGTATGATATAATATGATTTGCGAAGTGTTATGTATTCCTCGTCTACACTTCAAATGAATGTAAATGCGACACTTCCTTGCTAGGAAATAGCGTCTGCAGATGTCTAGGTATCGTAGCGATAGTGTTCTAATGCTTCTTAAAACGCGATATCGCATTTCATTTCAATGTTTCATGGTAAGATATAATTTGATTTGCGAAGTGTTATGTATTCCTCGTCTGCACTTCAAATGAATGTAAATGCGACACTTCCTTACTAGGAAATAGCGTCTGCAGATATCTAGGTATCGTAGCAATAGAGTTCAAATGCTTCCTAAAACGAGATATTGCATCTCATATCTATGTTTAATGATAAGATATATTATTCATTGCGAAGTGTTATGCATTCCTCGTCTACGATTCAAATGAATGTAAATGCGACACTTCCTTGCAAGGAAATAGCGCTTGCAGATGTCTACGTATCGTAGCAATAGAGTTCTTATGATTCTTAAAACGCGATATCGCATATCATTTCAATGGTTCATGGTAAGATATAATACGATTTGCGAAGTGTTATGTATTCCTCGTCTACACTTCAAATGAATGTAAATGCGACACTTCCTCGCAAGGAAATAGCGTTTGCAGATGTCTACCTATCGTAGCAATAGGGTTCTAATGCTTCTTAAAACACGATATCGCATCTCATTTCTTTGTTTCATGGTAAGATATAATATGATTTGCGAAGTGTTTTGTATTCCTCGTCTACACTTCAAATGAATGTAAATGCGACACTTCCTTGCAAAGAAATTGCGTTTGCAGATGTCTACGTATCGTAGCAATAGATTTCTAATGCTTCTTAAAACGCGATATAGCATCTCATTTCTATGTTTCATGGTAAGATATAATATGACTTGCGAAGTGTCATGTTTTCCTCGTCTACACTTCAAATGAATGCAAATGCGACACTTCCTTGCAAGGAAATAGCGTCTGCAGATGTCTAGGTATCGTAGCGATAATGTTCTAATGCTTCTTAAAACGCGATATCGCATCTCATTTCAATGCTTCATGGTAAGATATAATTTGATTTGCGAAGTGTTATGTATTCCTCGTCTGCACTTCAAATGAATGTAAATGCGACACTTCCTTACTAGGAAATAGCGTCTGCAGATGTCTATGTATCGTAGCAATAGAGTTCAAATGCTTCCTAAAACGAGATATTGCATCTCATATCTATGTTTAATGATAAGGTATAATATTCATTGCGAAGTGTTATGCATTCCTCGTCTACGATTCAAATGAATGTAAATGCGACACTTCCTTGCAAGGAAATAGCGTTTGCAGATGTCTACGTATCGTAGCAATGGAGTTCTTATGATTCTTAAAACGCGGTATCGATCTCAATTCTATGTTTCATGGTAAGATATAGTATGATTTGCGAAGTGTTGTGGATTCCGCGTCTACACTTCAAATAAATGTAAATGCAACACTTCCTTGCAAAGAAATAGCGTTTGCAGATGTCTACGTATCGTAGAAATAGGTTTCTAATGCTTCTTAAAACGCGATATCGCATCTCTTTTCTATGTTTCATGGTAAGATATAATATGATTTGCGAAGTGTCATGTATTCCTCGTCTACACTTCAAATGAATGTAAATGCGACACTTCCTTGCAAGGAAATAGCGTTTGCAGATGTCTACCTATCGTAGCAATAGGGTTCTGATGCTTCTTAAAACGCGATATCGCATCTCATTTCTATGTTTCATGGTAAGATATAATATGATTTGCGAAGTGTTATGTATTCCTCGTCTACACTTCAAATGAATGTAAATGCAACGCTTCCTTGCAGAGAAATAGCGTTTGCAGATGTCTACGTATCGTAGCAATAGAGTTCTTATGATTCTTAAAACGCGATATCGCATCTCATATCTATGTTTAATGATAAGATATAATATTCATTGCGAAGTGTTATGCATTCCTCGTCTACGATTCAAATGAATGTAAATGCAACGCTTCCTTGCAGAGAAATAGCGTTTGCAGATGTCTACGTATCGTAGCAATAGAGTTCTTATGATTCTTAAAACGCGATATCGCATCTCATATCTATGTTTAATGATAAGATATAATATTCATTGCGAAGTGTTATGCATTCCTCGTCTACGATTCAAATGAATGTAAATGCGACACTTCCTTGCAAGGAAATAGCGTTTGCAGATGTCTACGTATCGTAGCAATAGAGTTCTTATGATTCTTAAAACGCGATACCGCATCTCATTTCTATGTTTCATGGTAAGATATAATATGATTTGCGAAGTGTCATGTATTCCTCGTCTACACTTCAAATGAATGTAAATACGACACTTCATTGCTAGGAAATAGCGTCTGCAGGTGTCTAGGTATCGTAGCAATAGAGTTCTTATGATTCTTAAAACGCGATATCGCAACTCATTTCTGTGGTTCATGGTAAGATATAATATGATTTGCGAAGTGTTATGTATTCCTCGTCTACACTTCAAATGAAAGTAAATGCGACACTTCCTTGCAAGGAAATAGCGTTCGCAGATGTCTACGTATCGTAGCAATGGAGTTCTTATGATTCTTAAAACGCGGTATCGATCTCAATTCTATGTTTCATGGTAAGATATAATATGATTTGCGAAGTGTTGTGGATTCCTCGTCTACACTTCAAATGAATGTAAATGCAACACTTCCTTGCAAAGAAATAGCGTTTGCAGATGTCTACGTATCGTAGAAATAGGTTTCTAATGCTTCTTAAAACGCGATATCGCATCTCTTTTCTATGTTTCATGGTAAGATATAATATGATTTGCGAAGTGTCATGTATTCCTCGTCTACACTTCAAATGAATGTAAATGCAACGCTTCCTTGCAAAGAAATGGCGTTTGCAGATGTCTACGTATCGTAGCAATAGTGTACTTATGATTCTTAAAACGCGATATCGCATCTCATTTCTATGGTTCATGGTATGATATAATATGATTTGCGAAGTGTTATGTATTCCTCGTCTACACTTCAAATGAATGTAAATGCGACACTTCCTTGCTAGGAAATAGCGTCTGCAGATGTCTAGGTATCGTAGCGATAGTGTTCTAATGCTTCTTAAAACGCGATATCGCATTTCATTTCAATGTTTCATGGTAAGATATAATTTGATTTGCGAAGTGTTATGTATTCCTCGTCTGCACTTCAAATGAATGTAAATGCGACACTTCCTTACTAGGAAATAGCGTCTGCAGATATCTAGGTATCGTAGCAATAGAGTTCAAATGCTTCCTAAAACGAGATATTGCATCTCATATCTATGTTTAATGATAAGATATATTATTCATTGCGAAGTGTTATGCATTCCTCGTCTACGATTCAAATGAATGTAAATGCGACACTTCCTTGCAAGGAAATAGCGTCTGCAGATGTCTAGGTATCGTAGCGATAGTGTTCTAATGCTTCTTAAAACGCGATATCGCATCTCATTTCTATGTTTCATGGTAAGATATAATATGATTCGCGAAGTGTTATGCATTCCTCGTATACGATTCAAATGAATGTAAATGCGACACTTCCTTGCAAGGAATTAGCGTTTGCAGATGTCTACGTATCGTAGCAATAGATTTCTAATGCTTCTTAAAACGCGATATCGCATCTCATTTCTATGTTTCATGGTAGGATATAATGTAATTTGCGAAGTTTTATGTATTCCTCGTCTACGATTCAAATGAATGTAAATGCGACACTTCCTTGCAAAGAAATAGCGTTTGCAGATATTTACCTATCGTAGCAATAGGGTTCTAATGCTTCTTAAAACGCGATATCGCATCTCATTTCTATGTTTCATGGTAAGATATAATATGATTTGCGAAGTGTTATGTATTCCTCGTCTACACTTCAAATGAATGTAAATGAAACCCTTCCTTGCAAAGAAATTGCGATTGCAGATGTCTACGTCTCGTAGCAATAGAGTTCTTATGATTCTTAAAACGCGATATCGCAACACATTTCTATAGTTCATGGTAAGATGTAATATGATTTGCGAAGTGTTATGTATTCCTCGTCTACACTTCAAATGAAAGTAAATGCGACACTTCCTTGCAAGGAAATAGCGTTCGCAGATGTCTACGTATCGTAGCAATAGATTTCTAATGCTTCTTAAAACGCGATATCGCATCTCATTTCTATGTTTCATGGTAAGATATAATATGATTTGCGAAGTGTTATGTATTCCTCGTATACGATTCAAATGAATGTAAATGCGACACTTCCTTGCTAGGAAATAGCGTCTGCAGATGTCTAGGTATCGTAGCAATAGAGTTCAAATGCGTCTTAAAACGAGATATTGCATCTCATATCTATGTTTCATGATAAGATATAATATTCATTGCGAAGTGTTATGCATTCCTCGTATACGATTCAAATGAATGTAAATGCGACACTTCCATGCAAGGAAATAGCGTTTGCAGATGTCTACGTATCGTAGCAATAGATTACTAATGCTACTTAAAACGCGATATCGCATCTCATTTCTATGTTTCATGGTAAGATATAATATGATTTGCGAAGTGTTATGTATTCCTCGTCTACACTTCAAATGAATATAAATGCGACACTTCCTTGCAAGGAAATAGCGTTTGCAGATGTTTACGTTTCGTAGCAATAGATTTCTAATGCTCCTTAAAACGCGAAATCGCATCTCATTTCTATGTTTCATGGTAAGATATAATATGATTTGCGAAGTGTTATGTATTCCTCGACTACACTTCAAATGAATGCAAATGCGACACTTCCTTGCAAGGAAATAGCGTTTGCAGATATCTACCTATCGTAGCAATAGGGTTCTAATGCTTCTTAAAACGCGATATCGCATCTCATTTCTATGTTTCATGGTAGGATATGATATTCATTGCGAAGTGTTATGCATTCCTCGTATACGATTCAAATGAATGTAAATGCGACACTTCCTTGCAAGGAAACAGCGTTTGCAGATGTCTACGTATCGTAGCAATAGATTTCTAATGCTTCTTAAAACGCGATATCGCATCTCATTTCTATGTTCCATGGTAAGATATAATTTGATTTGCGAAGTGTTATGTATTCCTCGTCTGCACTTCAAATGAATGTAAATGCGACACTTCCTTACTAGGAAATAGCGTCTGCAGATGTCTAGGTATCGTAGCAATAGAGTTCAAATGCTTCCTAAAACGAGATATTGCATCTCATATCCATGTTTAATGATAAGATATAATATTCATTGCGAAGTGTTATGCATTCCTCGTCTACGTTTCAAATGAACGTAAATGCGACACTTCCTTGCAAGGAAATAGCATTTGCAGATGTCTACGTATCGTAGCAATGGAGTTCTTATGATTCTTAAAACGTGGTATCGATCTCAATTCTATGTTTCATGGTAAGATATAATATGATTTGCGAAGTGTTGTGGATTCCTCGTCTACACTTCAAATGAATGTAAATGCAACACTTCCTTGCAAAGAAATAGCGTTTGCAGATGTCTACGTATCGTAGAAATAGGTTTCTAATGCTTCTTAAAACGCGATATCGCATCTCTTTTCTATGTTTCATGGTAAGATATAATATGATTTGCGAAGTGTCATGTATTCCTCGTATACGATTCAAATGAATGTAAATGCGACACTTCCTTGCTAGGAAATAGCGTCTGCAGATGTCTAGGTATCGTAGCAATAGAGTTCAAATGCGTCTTAAAACGAGATATTGCATCTCATATCTATGTTTCATGATAAGATATAATATTCATTGCGAAGTGTTATGCATTCCTCGTATACGATTCAAATGAATGTAAATGCGACACTTCCATGCAAGGAAATAGCGTTTGCAGATTTCTACGTATCGTAGTAATAGGTTTCTAATGCTTCTTAAAACGCGATATCGCATCTCATTTCTATGTTTCATGGTGAGATATAATATGATTTGCGAAGTGTTATGTATTCCTCGTCTACACTTCAAATGAATGTAAATGCGACACTTCCTTGCAAAGAAATAGCGTTTGCAGATGTCTACGTATCGTAGCAATAGATTACTAATGCTACTTAAAAACGCGATATCGCATCTCTTTTCTATGTTTCATGGTAAGATATAATATGATTTGCGAAGTGTCATGTATTCCTCGTCTACACTTCAAATGAATGTAAATGCGACACTTCCTTGCAAGGGAATAGCGTTTGCAGATGTCTACCTATCGTAGCAATTGGGTTCTGATGCTTCTTAAAACGCGATATCGCATCTCATTTCTGTGGTTCATGGTATGATATAATATGATTTGCGAAGTGTTATGTATTCCCCGTCTACGCTTCAAATGAATGTAAATGCGACACTTGCTTGCAAGGAAATAGCGTTTGCAGATATCTACCTATCGTAGCAATAGGGTTCTAATGCTTCTTAAAACGCGGTATCGCATCTCATTTCTATGTTTGATGGTAAGATATAATATGATTTGCGAAGTGTTATGTATTCCTCGTCTACACTTCAAATGAATGTAAATGCAACGCCTCCTTGCAAAGAAATAGCGTTTGCAGATGTCTACGTATCGTAGCAATAGAGTTCTTATGATTCTTAAAACGCGATATCGCATCTCATTTCTGTGGTTCATGGTATGATATAATATGATTTGCGAAGTGTAATGTATTCCTCGTCTACACTTCAAATGAATGTAAATGCGACACTTCCTTTCTAGGAAATAGCGTCTGCAGATGTCTAGGTATCGTAGCGATAGTGTTCTAATGCTTCTTAAAACGCGTTATCGCATCTCATTTCAATGTTTCATGGTAAGATATAATTTGATTTGCGAAGTGTTATGTATTCCTCGTCTGCACTTCAAATGAATGTAAATGCGACACTTCCTTGCAAGGAAATAGCGTTTGCAGATGTCTACCTATCGTAGCAATAGGGTTCTGATGCTTCTTAAAACGCGATATCGCATCTCATTTCTATGTTTCATGGTAAGATATAATATGATTTGCGAAGTGTTATGTATTCCTCGTCTACACTTCAAATGAATGTAAATGCAACGCTTCCTTGCAGAGAAATAGCGTTTGCAGATGTCTACGTATCGTAGCAATAGAGTTCTTATGATTCTTAAAACGCGATATCGCATCTCATTTCTATGGTTCATGGTATGATATAATATGATTTGCGAAGTGTTATGTATTCCTCGTCTACACTTCAAATGAATGTAAATGCGACACTTCCTTGCTAGGAAATAGCGTCTGCAGATGTCTAGGTATCGTAGCGATAGTGTTCTAATGCTTCTTAAAACGCGATATCGCATCTCATTTCAATGTTTCATGGTAAGATATAATTTGATTTGCGAAGTGTTATGTATTCCTCGTCTGCACTTCAAATGAATGTAAATGCGACACTTCCTTACTAGGAAATAGCGTCTGCAGATGTCTAGGTATCGTAGCAATAGAGTTCAAATGCTTCCTAAAACGAGATATTGCATCTCATATCTATGTTTAATGATAAGATATAATATTCATTGCGAAGTGTTATGCATTCCTCGTCTACGATTCAAATGAATGTAAATGCGACACTTCCTTGCAAGGAAATAGCGTTTGCAGATGTCTACGTATCGTAGCAATAGAGTTCTTATGATTCTTAAAACGCGATATCGCAACTCATTTCTGTGGTTCATGGTAAGATATAATATGATTTGCGAAGTGCTATGTATTCCTCGTCTACACTTCAAATGAAAGTAAATGCGACACTTCCTTGCAAGGAAATAGCGTTTGCAGATGTCTACGTATCGTAGAAATAGGTTTCTAATGCTTCTTAAAACGCGATATCGCATTTCTTTTCTATGTTTCATGGTAAGATATAATATGATTTGCGAAGTGTCATGTATTCCTCATCTACACTTCAAATGAATGTAAATGCGACACTTCCTTGCAAGGAAATAGCGTTTGCAGATGTCTACCTATCGTAGCAATAGGTTTCTAATGCTTCTTAAAACGCGATATCGCATCTCTTTTCTATGTTTCATGGTAAGATATAATATGATTTGCGAAGTGTCCTGTATTCCTCGTCTACACTTCAAATGAATGTAAATGCGACACTTCCTTGCAAGGAAATAGCGTTTGCAGATGTCTACCTATCGTAGCAATAGGGTTCTGATGCTTCTTAGAACGCGATATCGCATATCATTTCTATGTTTCATGGTAAGTTATAATATGATTTGCGAAGTGTTATGTATTCCTCGTCTACACTTCAAATGAATGTAAATGCAACGCTTCCTTGCAAAGAAATAGCGTTTGCAGATGTCTACGTATCGTAGCAATAGAGTTCTTATGATTCTTAAAACGCGATATCGCATCTCATTTCTATGGTTCATGGTATGATATAATATGATTTGCGAAGTGTTATGTATTCCTCGTCTACACTTCAAATGAATGTATATGCTACACTTCCTTGCTAGGAAATAGCGTCTGCAGATGTCTAGGTATCGTAGCGATAGTGTTCTAATGCTTCTGAAAACGCGATATCGCATCTCATTTCAATGTTTCATGGTAAGATATAATTTGATTTGCGAAGTGTCATGTATTCCTCGTCTACACTTCAAATGAATGTAAATGCGACACTTCCTTGCAAGGAAATAGCGTTTGCAGATGTCTACCTATCGTAGCAATAGGGTTCTGATGCTTCTTAAAACGCGATATCGCATATCATTTCTATGTTTCATGGTAAGATATAATATGATTTGCGAAGTGTTATGTATTCCTCGTCTACGCTTCAAATGAATGTAAATGCGACACTTCCTTGCAAGGAATTAGCGTATGCAGATGTCTACCTATCGTAGCAATAGGGTTCTAATGCTTCTTAAAACGCGATATCGCATCTCATTTCTATGTTTCATGGTAAGATATAATATGATTTGCGAAGTGTTATGTATTCCTCGTCTAAACTTCAAATGAATGTAAGTGAAACGCTTCCTTGCAAAGAAATTGCGATTGCAGATGTCTACGTCTCGTAGCAATAGAGTTCTTATGATTCTTAAAACGCGATATCGCAACTCATTTCTATAGTTCATGGTAAGATATAATATGATTTGCGAAGTGTTATGTATTCCTCGTCTACACTTCAAATGAAAGTAAATGCGACACTTCCCTGCAAGGAAATAGCGTTTGCAGATGTCTACGTATCGTAGCAATGGAGTTCTTATGATTCTTAAAACGCGGTATCGATCTCAATTCTATGTTTCATGGTAAGATATAATATGATTTGCGAAGTGTTATGTATTCCTCGTCTACACTTCAAATGTATGTAAATGCGACACTTCCTTGCAAGGAAATAGCGTTTGCAGATGTCTACGTATCGTAGCAATAGAGTTCTTATGATTCTTAAAACGCGATATCGCATCTCATTTCTATGGTTCATGGTATGATATAATATGATTTGCGAAGTGTTATGTATTCCTCGTCTACACTTCAAATGAATGTAAATGCGACACTTCCTTGCTAGGAAATAGCGTCTGCCGATGTCTAGGTATCGTAGCGATAGTGTTCTAATGCTTCTTAAAACGCGATATCGCATCTCATTTCAATGTTTCATGGTAAGATATAATTTGATTTGCGAAGTGTTATGTATTCCTCGTCTGCACTTCAAATGAATGTAAATGCGACACTTCCTTACTAGGAAATAGCGTCTGCAGATGTCTAGGTATCGTAGCAATAGAGTTCAAATGCTTCCTAAAACGAGATATTGCATCTCATATCTATGTTTAATGATAAGATATAATATTCATTGCGAAGTGTTATGCATTCCTCGTCTACGATTCAAATGAATGTAAATGCGACACTTCCTTGCAAGGAAATAGCGTTTGCAGATGTCTACGTATCGTAGCAATAGAGTTCTTATGATTCTTAAAACGCGATACCGCATCTCATTTCTATGTTTCATGGTAAGATATAATATGATTTGCGAAGCGTCATGTATTCCTCGTCTACACTTCAAATGAATGTAAATACGACACTTCATTGCTAGGAAATAGCGTCTGCAGATGTCTAGGTATCGTAGCAATAGAGTTCTTATGATTCTTAAAACGCGATATCGCAACTCATTTCTGTGGTTCATGGTAAGATATAATATGATTTGCGAAGTGCTATGTATTCCTCGTCTACACTTCAAATGAAAGTAAATGCGACACTTCCTTGCAAGGAAATAGCGTTTGCAGATGTCTACGTATCGTAGAAATAGGTTTCTAATGCTTCTTAAAACGCGATATCGCATTTCTTTTCTATGTTTCATGGTAAGATATAATATGATTTACGAAGTGTCATGTATTCCTCATCTACACTTCAAATGAATGTAAATGCGACACTTCCTTGCAAGGAAATAGCGTTTGCAGATGTCTACCTATCGTAGCAATAGGTTTCTAATGCTTCTTAAAACGCGATATCGCATCTCTTTTCTATGTTTCATGGTAAGATATAATATGATTTGCGAAGTGTCATGTATTCCTCGTCTACACTTCAAATGAATGTAAATGCGACACTTCCTTGCAAGGAAATAGCGTTTGCAGATGTCTACCTATCGTAGCAATAGGGTTCTGATGCTTCTTAAAACGCGATATCGCATATCATTTCTATGTTTCATGGTAAGATATAATATGATTTGCGAAGTGTTATGTATTCCTCGTCTACACTTCAAATGAATGTAAATGCAACGCTTCCTTGCAAAGAAATAGCGTTTGCAGATGTCTACGTATCGTAGCAATAGAGTTCTTATGATTCTTAAAACGCGATACCGCATCTCATTTCTATGTTTCATGGTAAGATATAATATGATTTGCGAAGCGTCATGTATTCCTCGTCTACACTTCAAATGAATGTAAATACGACACTTCATTGCTAGGAAATAGCGTCTGCAGATGTCTAGGTATCGTAGCAATAGAGTTCTTATGATTCTTAAAACGCGATATCGCAACTCATTTCTGTGGTTCATGGTAAGATATAATATGATTTGCGAAGTGCTATGTATTCCTCGTCTACACTTCAAATGAAAGTAAATGCGACACTTCCTTGCAAGGAAATAGCGTTTGCAGATGTCTACGTATCGTAGAAATAGGTTTCTAATGCTTCTTAAAACGCGATATCGCATTTCTTTTCTATGTTTCATGGTAAGATATAATATGATTTACGAAGTGTCATGTATTCCTCATCTACACTTCAAATGAATGTAAATGCGACACTTCCTTGCAAGGAAATAGCGTTTGCAGATGTCTACCTATCGTAGCAATAGGTTTCTAATGCTTCTTAAAACGCGATATCGCATCTCTTTTCTATGTTTCATGGTAAGATATAATATGATTTGCGAAGTGTCATGTATTCCTCGTCTACACTTCAAATGAATGTAAATGCGACACTTCCTTGCAAGGAAATAGCGTTTGCAGATGTCTACCTATCGTAGCAATAGGGTTCTGATGCTTCTTAAAACGCGATATCGCATATCATTTCTATGTTTCATGGTAAGATATAATATGATTTGCGAAGTGTTATGTATTCCTCGTCTACACTTCAAATGAATGTAAATGCAACGCTTCCTTGCAAAGAAATAGCGTTTGCAGATGTCTACGTATCGTAGCAATAGAGTTCTTATGATTCTTAAAACGCGATATCGCATCTCATTTCTATGGTTCATGGTATGATATAATATGATTTGCGAAGTGTTATGTATTCCTCGTCTACACTTCAAATGAATGTATATGCTACACTTCCTTGCTAGGAAATAGCGTCTGCAGATGTCTAGGTATCGTAGCGATAGTGTTCTAATGCTTCTGAAAACGCGATATCGCATCTCATTTCAATGTTTCATGGTAAGATATAATTTGATTTGCGAAGTGTCATGTATTCCTCGTCTACACTTCAAATGAATGTAAATGCGACACTTCCTTGCAAGGAAATAGCGTTTGCAGATGTCTACCTATCGTAGCAATAGGGTTCTGATGCTTCTTAAAACGCGATATCGCATATCATTTCTATGTTTCATGGTAAGATATAATATGATTTGCGAAGTGTTATGTATTCCTCGTCTACGCTTCAAATGAATGTAAATGCGACACTTCCTTGCAAGGAATTAGCGTATGCAGATGTCTACCTATCGTAGCAATAGGGTTCTAATGCTTCTTAAAACGCGATATCGCATCTCATTTCTATGTTTCATGGTAAGATATAATATGATTTGCGAAGTGTTATGTATTCCTCGTCTAAACTTCAAATGAATGTAAGTGAAACGCTTCCTTGCAAAGAAATTGCGATTGCAGATGTCTACGTCTCGTAGCAATAGAGTTCTTATGATTCTTAAAACGCGATATCGCAACTCATTTCTATAGTTCATGGTAAGATATAATATGATTTGCGAAGTGTTATGTATTCCTCGTCTACACTTCAAATGAAAGTAAATGCGACACTTCCCTGCAAGGAAATAGCGTTTGCAGATGTCTACGTATCGTAGCAATGGAGTTCTTATGATTCTTAAAACGCGGTATCGATCTCAATTCTATGTTTCATGGTAAGATATAATATGATTTGCGAAGTGTTATGTATTCCTCGTCTACACTTCAAATGTATGTAAATGCGACACTTCCTTGCAAGGAAATAGCGTTTCCAGATGTCTACGTATCGTAGCAACAGATTTCTAATGCTTCTTAAAACGCGATATCGCATCTCATTTCTATGTTTCATGGTAAGATATAATATGATTTGCGAAGTGTTATGTATTCCTCGTCTACACTTCAAATGAATGTAAATGCGACACTTCCTTGCAAGGAAATAGCGTTTGCAGATATCTACCTATCGTAGCAATAGGGTTCTAATGCTTCTAAAAACGCGATATCGCATCTCATTTCTATGTTTCATGGTAAGATATAATATGATTTGCGAAGTGCTATGTATTCCTCGTCTACGCTTCAAATGAATGTAAATGCGACACTTCCTTGCAAGGAAATAGCGTTTCCAGATGTCTACGTATCGTAGCAACAGATTTCTAATGCTTCTTAAAACGCGATATCGCATCTCATATCTACGTTTCATGGTAAGATATAATATGATTTGCGAAGTGTTATGTATTCCTCGTCTACACTTCAAGTGAATGTAAATGCGACACTTCCTTGCAAGGAAATAGCGTATGCAGATGTCTACCTATCGTAGCAATAGGGTTCTAATGCTTCTTAAAACGCGATATCGCATCTCATTTCTATGTTTCATGGTAAGATATAATATGATTTGCGAAGTGTTATGTATTCCTCGTCTACACTTCAAATGAATGTAAATGCGACACTTCCTTGCAAAGAAATAGCGTTTGCAGATGTCTACGTATCGTAGCAATGGAGTTCTTATGATTCTTAAAACGCGGTATCGATCTCAATTCTATGTTTCATGGTAAGATATAATATGATTTGCGAAGTGTTATGTATTCCTCGTCTACACTTCAAATGAATGTAAATGCGACACTTGCTTGCAAGGAAATAGGGTATGCAGATGTCTACCTATCGTAGCAATAGGGTTCTAATGCTTCTTAAAACGCGATATCGCATCTCATTTCTATGTTTCATGATAAGATATAATATGATTTGCGAAGTGTTATGTATTCGTCGTCTACACTTCAAATGAATGTAAATGAAACGCTTCCTTGCAAAGAAATTGCGATTGCAGATGTCTACGTCTCGTAGCAATAGAGTTCTTATGATTCTTAAAACGCGATATCGCAACTCATTTCTATAGTTCATGGTAAGATGTAATATGATTTGCGAAGTGTTATATATTCCTCGTCTACACTTCAAATGAATGTAAATGCGACACTTCCTTGCAAGGAAATAGCGTTTGCAGATGTCTACGTATCGTAGCAATGGAGTTCTTATGATTCTTAAAACGCGGTATCGATCTCAATTCTATGTTTCATGGTAAGATATAATATGATTTGCGAAGTGTTATGTATTCCTCGTTTACACTTCAAATGAATGTAAATGCGACACTTCCTTGCAAGGAAATAGCGTTTCCAGATGTCTACGTATCGTAGCAACAGATTTCAAATGCTTCTTAAAACGCGATATCGCATCTCATTTCTATGTTTCATGGTAAGATATAATATGATTTGCGAAGTGTTATGTATTCCTCGTCTACACTTCAAATGAATGTAAATGCGACACTTCCTTGCAAGGAAATAGCGTTTGCAGATATCTACCTATCGTAGCAATAGGGTTGTAATGCTTCTTAAAACGCGATATCGCATCTCATTTCTATGTTTCATGGTAAGATATAATATGATTTGCGAAGTGTTATGTATTCCCCGTCTACGCTTCAAATGAATGTAAATGCGACACTTCCTTGCAAGAAAATAGCGTATGCAGATGTCTACCTATCGTAGCAATAGGGTTCTAATGCTTCTTAAAACGCGATATCGCATCTCATTTCTATGTTTCATGGTAAGATATAATATGATTTGCGAAGTGTTATGTATTCCTCGTCTACACTTCAAATGAATGTAAATGCGACACTTCGTCGCAAAGAAATAGCGTTTGCAGATGTCTACGTATTGTAGCAATGGAGTTCTTATGATTCTTAAAACGCAGTATCGATCTCAATTCTATGTTTCACGGTAAGATATAATATGATTTGCGAAGTGTTATGTATTCCTCGTCTACACTTCAAATGAATGTAAATGCGACACTTCCTTGCAAGGAAATAGCGTATGCAGATGTCTACGTATCGTAGCAATAGATTTCTAATGCTTCTTAAAACGCGATATCGCATCTCATTTCTATGTTTCATGGTAGGATATAATGTAATTTGCGAAGTTTTATGTATTCCTCGTCTACGATTCAAGTGAATGTAAATGCGACACTTCCTTGCAAAGAAATAGCGTTTCCAGATATCTACCTATCGTAGCCATAGGGTTCTAATGCTTCTTAAAACGCCATATCGCATCTCATTTCTATGTTTCATGGTAAGATATAATATGATTTGCGAAGTGTTATGTATTCCTCGTCTACACTTCAAATGAATGTAAATGCGACACTTCCTTGCAAGGAAATAGCGTATGCAGATGTCTACCTATCGTAGCAATAGGGTTCTAATGCTTCTTATAACGCGATATCGCATCTCATTTCTATGTTTCATGGTAAGATATAATATGATTTGCGAAGTGTTATGTATTCCTCGTCTACACTTCAAATGAATGTAAATGCGACACTTCCTTGCAAAGAAATAGCGTTTGCAGATGTCTACGTATCGTAGCAATGGAGTTCTTATGATTCTTAAAACGCGGTATCGATCTCAATTCTATGTTTCATGGTAAGATATAATGTGATTTGCGAAGTGTTATGTATTCCTCGTCTACACTTCAAATGAATGTAAATGCGACACTTCCTTGCAAGGAAATAGCGTTTCCAGATGTCTACCTATCGTAGCAATAGGGTTCTAATGCTTCTTAAAACGCGATATCGCATCCCATTTCTATGTTTCATGGTAAGATATAATATGATTTGCGAAGTGTTATGTATTCCTCGTCGACACTTCAAATGAATGTAAATGAAACGCTTCCTTGCAAAGAAATTGCGATTGCAGATGTCTACGTCTCGTAGCAATAGAGTTCTTATGATTCTTAAAACGCGATATCGCAACTCATTTCTATAGTTCATGGTAAGATATAATATGATTTGCGAAGTGCTATGTATTCCTCGTCTACACTTCAAATGAAAGTAAATGCCACACTTCCTTGCAAGGAAATAGCGTTTGCAGATGTCTACGTATCGTAGCAATGGTGTTCTTATGATTCTTAAAACGCGGTATCGATCTCAATTCTATGTTTCATGGTAAGATATAATATGATTTGCGAAGTGTTATGTATTCCTCGTCTACACTTCAAATGAATGTAAATGCGACACTTCCTTGCAAGGAAATAGCGTTTCCAGATGTCTACGTATCGTAGCAACAGATTTCAAATGCTTCTTAAAACGCGATATCGCATCTCATTTCTATGTTTCATGGTAAGATATAATATGATTTGCGAAGTGTTATGTATTCCTCGTCTACACTTCAAATGAATGTAAATGCGACACTTCCTTGCAAGGAAATAGCGTTTGCAGATATCTACCTATCGTAGCAATAGGGTTCTAATGCTTCTTAAAACGCGATATCGCATCTCATTTCTATGTTTCATGGTAAGATATAATATGATTTGCGAAGTGTTATGTATTCCTCGTCTACACTTCAAATGAATGTAAATGCGACACTTCCTTGCAAAGAAATAGCGTTTGCAGATGTCTACGTATCGTAGCAATGGAGTTCTTATGATTCTTAAAACGCGGTATCGATCTCAATTCTATGTTTCATGGTAAGATATAATATGATTTGCGAAGTGTTATGTATTCCTCGTCTACACTTCAAATGTATGTAAATGCGACACTTCCTTGCAAGGAAATAGCGTTTGCAGATGTCTACGTATCGTAGCAATAGAGTTCTTATGATTCTTAAAACGCGATATCGCATCTCATTTCTATGGTTCATGGTATGATATAATATGATTTGCGAAGTGTTATGTATTCCTCGTCTACACTTCAAATGAATGTAAATGCGACACTTCCTTGCTAGGAAATAGCGTCTGCCGATGTCTAGGTATCGTAGCGATAGTGTTCTAATGCTTCTTAAAACGCGATATCGCATCTCATTTCAATGTTTCATGGTAAGATATAATTTGATTTGCGAAGTGTTATGTATTCCTCGTCTGCACTTCAAATGAATGTAAATGCGACACTTCCTTACTAGGAAATAGCGTCTGCAGATGTCTAGGTATCGTAGCAATAGAGTTCAAATGCTTCCTAAAACGAGATATTGCATCTCATATCTATGTTTAATGATAAGATATAATATTCATTGCGAAGTGTTATGCATTCCTCGTCTACGATTCAAATGAATGTAAATGCGACACTTCCTTGCAAGGAAATAGCGTTTGCAGATGTCTACGTATCGTAGCAATAGAGTTCTTATGATTCTTAAAACGCGATACCGCATCTCATTTCTATGTTTCATGGTAAGATATAATATGATTTGCGAAGCGTCATGTATTCCTCGTCTACACTTCAAATGAATGTAAATACGACACTTCATTGCTAGGAAATAGCGTCTGCAGATGTCTAGGTATCGTAGCAATAGAGTTCTTATGATTCTTAAAACGCGATATCGCAACTCATTTCTGTGGTTCATGGTAAGATATAATATGATTTGCGAAGTGCTATGTATTCCTCGTCTACACTTCAAATGAAAGTAAATGCGACACTTCCTTGCAAGGAAATAGCGTTTGCAGATGTCTACGTATCGTAGAAATAGGTTTCTAATGCTTCTTAAAACGCGATATCGCATTTCTTTTCTATGTTTCATGGTAAGATATAATATGATTTACGAAGTGTCATGTATTCCTCATCTACACTTCAAATGAATGTAAATGCGACACTTCCTTGCAAGGAAATAGCGTTTGCAGATGTCTACCTATCGTAGCAATAGGTTTCTAATGCTTCTTAAAACGCGATATCGCATCTCTTTTCTATGTTTCATGGTAAGATATAATATGATTTGCGAAGTGTCATGTATTCCTCGTCTACACTTCAAATGAATGTAAATGCGACACTTCCTTGCAAGGAAATAGCGTTTGCAGATGTCTACCTATCGTAGCAATAGGGTTCTGATGCTTCTTAAAACGCGATATCGCATATCATTTCTATGTTTCATGGTAAGATATAATATGATTTGCGAAGTGTTATGTATTCCTCGTCTACACTTCAAATGAATGTAAATGCAACGCTTCCTTGCAAAGAAATAGCGTTTGCAGATGTCTACGTATCGTAGCAATAGAGTTCTTATGATTCTTAAAACGCGATACCGCATCTCATTTCTATGTTTCATGGTAAGATATAATATGATTTGCGAAGCGTCATGTATTCCTCGTCTACACTTCAAATGAATGTAAATACGACACTTCATTGCTAGGAAATAGCGTCTGCAGATGTCTAGGTATCGTAGCAATAGAGTTCTTATGATTCTTAAAACGCGATAT
Source organism: Xylocopa sonorina (assembly GCF_050948175.1). NCBI lineage: Eukaryota > Metazoa > Arthropoda > Insecta > Hymenoptera > Apidae > Xylocopa > Xylocopa sonorina. Next base: position 105,361 of record NW_027490256.1, read on the forward strand.
CGCAACTCATTTCTGTGGTTCATGGTAAGATATAATATGATTTGCGAAGTGCTATGTATTCCTCGTCTACACTTCAAATGAAAGTAAATGCGACACTTCCTTGCAAGGAAATAGCGTTTGCAGATGTCTACGTATCGTAGAAATAGGTTTCTAATGCTTCTTAAAACGCGATATCGCATTTCTTTTCTATGTTTCATGGTAAGATATAATATGATTTACGAAGTGTCATGTATTCCTCATCTACACTTCAAATGAATGTAAATGCGACACTTCCTTGCAAGGAAATAGCGTTTGCAGATGTCTACCTATCGTAGCAATAGGTTTCTAATGCTTCTTAAAACGCGATATCGCATCTCTTTTCTATGTTTCATGGTAAGATATAATATGATTTGCGAAGTGTCATGTATTCCTCGTCTACACTTCAAATGAATGTAAATGCGACACTTCCTTGCAAGGAAATAGCGTTTGCAGATGTCTACCTATCGTAGCAATAGGGTTCTGATGCTTCTTAAAACGCGATATCGCATATCATTTCTATGTTTCATGGTAAGATATAATATGATTTGCGAAGTGTTATGTATTCCTCGTCTACACTTCAAATGAATGTAAATGCAACGCTTCCTTGCAAAGAAATAGCGTTTGCAGATGTCTACGTATCGTAGCAATAGAGTTCTTATGATTCTTAAAACGCGATATCGCATCTCATTTCTATGGTTCATGGTATGATATAATATGATTTGCGAAGTGTTATGTATTCCTCGTCTACACTTCAAATGAATGTATATGCTACACTTCCTTGCTAGGAAATAGCGTCTGCAGATGTCTAGGTATCGTAGCGATAGTGTTCTAATGCTTCTGAAAACGCGATATCGCATCTCATTTCAATGTTTCATGGTAAGATATAATTTGATTTGCGAAGTGTCATGTATTCCTCGTCTACACTTCAAATGAATGTAAATGCGACACTTCCTTGCAAGGAAATAGCGTTTGCAGATGTCTACCTATCGTAGCAATAGGGTTCTGATGCTTCTTAAAACGCGATATCGCATATCATTTCTATGTTTCATGGTAAGATATAATATGATTTGCGAAGTGTTATGTATTCCTCGTCTACGCTTCAAATGAATGTAAATGCGACACTTCCTTGCAAGGAATTAGCGTATGCAGATGTCTACCTATCGTAGCAATAGGGTTCTAATGCTTCTTAAAACGCGATATCGCATCTCATTTCTATGTTTCATGGTAAGATATAATATGATTTGCGAAGTGTTATGTATTCCTCGTCTAAACTTCAAATGAATGTAAGTGAAACGCTTCCTTGCAAAGAAATTGCGATTGCAGATGTCTACGTCTCGTAGCAATAGAGTTCTTATGATTCTTAAAACGCGATATCGCAACTCATTTCTATAGTTCATGGTAAGATATAATATGATTTGCGAAGTGTTATGTATTCCTCGTCTACACTTCAAATGAAAGTAAATGCGACACTTCCCTGCAAGGAAATAGCGTTTGCAGATGTCTACGTATCGTAGCAATGGAGTTCTTATGATTCTTAAAACGCGGTATCGATCTCAATTCTATGTTTCATGGTAAGATATAATATGATTTGCGAAGTGTTATGTATTCCTCGTCTACACTTCAAATGTATGTAAATGCGACACTTCCTTGCAAGGAAATAGCGTTTCCAGATGTCTACGTATCGTAGCAACAGATTTCTAATGCTTCTTAAAACGCGATATCGCATCTCATTTCTATGTTTCATGGTAAGATATAATATGATTTGCGAAGTGTTATGTATTCCTCGTCTACACTTCAAATGAATGTAAATGCGACACTTCCTTGCAAGGAAATAGCGTTTGCAGATATCTACCTATCGTAGCAATAGGGTTCTAATGCTTCTAAAAACGCGATATCGCATCTCATTTCTATGTTTCATGGTAAGATATAATATGATTTGCGAAGTGCTATGTATTCCTCGTCTACGCTTCAAATGAATGTAAATGCGACACTTCCTTGCAAGGAAATAGCGTTTCCAGATGTCTACGTATCGTAGCAACAGATTTCTAATGCTTCTTAAAACGCGATATCGCATCTCATATCTACGTTTCATGGTAAGATATAATATGATTTGCGAAGTGTTATGTATTCCTCGTCTACACTTCAAGTGAATGTAAATGCGACACTTCCTTGCAAGGAAATAGCGTATGCAGATGTCTACCTATCGTAGCAATAGGGTTCTAATGCTTCTTAAAACGCGATATCGCATCTCATTTCTATGTTTCATGGTAAGATATAATATGATTTGCGAAGTGTTATGTATTCCTCGTCTACACTTCAAATGAATGTAAATGCGACACTTCCTTGCAAAGAAATAGCGTTTGCAGATGTCTACGTATCGTAGCAATGGAGTTCTTATGATTCTTAAAACGCGGTATCGATCTCAATTCTATGTTTCATGGTAAGATATAATATGATTTGCGAAGTGTTATGTATTCCTCGTCTACACTTCAAATGAATGTAAATGCGACACTTGCTTGCAAGGAAATAGGGTATGCAGATGTCTACCTATCGTAGCAATAGGGTTCTAATGCTTCTTAAAACGCGATATCGCATCTCATTTCTATGTTTCATGATAAGATATAATATGATTTGCGAAGTGTTATGTATTCGTCGTCTACACTTCAAATGAATGTAAATGAAACGCTTCCTTGCAAAGAAATTGCGATTGCAGATGTCTACGTCTCGTAGCAATAGAGTTCTTATGATTCTTAAAACGCGATATCGCAACTCATTTCTATAGTTCATGGTAAGATGTAATATGATTTGCGAAGTGTTATATATTCCTCGTCTACACTTCAAATGAATGTAAATGCGACACTTCCTTGCAAGGAAATAGCGTTTGCAGATGTCTACGTATCGTAGCAATGGAGTTCTTATGATTCTTAAAACGCGGTATCGATCTCAATTCTATGTTTCATGGTAAGATATAATATGATTTGCGAAGTGTTATGTATTCCTCGTTTACACTTCAAATGAATGTAAATGCGACACTTCCTTGCAAGGAAATAGCGTT